>NC_140178.1:107213793-107244272 GCF_963971535.1 Notolepis coatsorum | reverse complement strand
CCACAATTATTACAGTTGGTAGTAATAATGCCACACATAAATTCACACCAACGTGCGCATTTGTTGATACATGCAGGACTAAGTCTTGAGACAGACGTATGTGTATCACCGCTACTGCCCCCTGCAGGTAATAGTGCCCCCTGCAGGTCCTAGTGCCCCCTGCAGGTCCTAGTGTCCCCTGCAGGTCCTAGTGCCCCCTGCAGGTCCTAGTGCCCCCTGCAGGTCTTAGTGCCCCCCTGCAGGTCCTAGTGCCCCCCTGCAGGTCCTAGTGCCCCCTGCAGGTCATAGTGCCCCCTGCAGGTCCTAGTGCCCCCTGCAGGTCCTAGTGCCCCCTGCAGGTCATAGTGCACACTGCAGGTCCTAGTGCCCCCTGCAGGTCATAGTGCCCCCTGCAGGTCCTAGTGCCCCCTGCAGGTCATAGTGCCCCCCTGCAGGTCCTAGTGCCCCCTGCAGGTCCTAGTGCCCCCTGCAGGTCATAGTGCCCCCTGCAGGTCATAGTGCACACTGCAGGTCCTAGTGCCCCCTGCAGGTCCTAGTGCCCCCTGCAGGTCCTAGTGCCCCCTGCAGGTCCTAGTGCCCCCTGCAGGTCCTAGTGCCCCCTGCAGGTCCTAGTGCCCCCTGCAGGTCATAGTGCCCCCTGCAGGTCCTAGTGCCCCCTGCAGGTCCTAGTGCCCCCTGCAGGTCCTAGTGCCCCCTGCAGGTCCTAGTGCCCCCTGCAGGTCCTAGTGCCCCCTGCAGGTATTAGTGCCCCCTGCAGGTCCTAGTGCCCCCTGCAGGTCCTAGTGCCCCCTGCAGGTCATAGTGCCCTCTGCAGGTCCTAGTGCCCCCTGCAGGTATTAGTGCCCCCTGCAGGTCCTAGTGCCCCCTGCAGGTCCTAGTGCCCCCTGCAGGTCATAGTGCCCCCTGCAGGTCATAGTGCCCCCTGCAGGTCTTAGTGCCCTCTGCAGGTCCTAGTGCCCCCTGCAGGTATTAGTGCCCCCTGCAGGTCCTAGTGCCCGCTGCAGGTCATAGTGCCCCCTGCAGGTCATAGTGCCCCCTGCAGGTCCTAGTGCCCGCTGCAGGTCATAGTGCCCCCTGCAGGTCATAGTGCCCCCTGCAGGTCCTAGTGCCCCCTGCAGGTCCTAGTGCCCCCTGCATGTCCTAGTGCCCCCTGCAGGTATTAGTGCCCCCTGCAGGTCCTAGTGCCCCCTGCAGGTCCTAGTGCCCCCTGCAGGTCCTAGTGCCCCCTGCAGCTCATAGTGCCCGCTGCAGGTCCTAGTGCCCCCTGCAGGTCATAGTGCCCCCTGCAGGTCATAGTGCCCCCTGCAGGTCCTAGTGCCCCCTGCAGGTCTTAGTGCCCCCTGCAGGTCCTAGTGCCCCCTGCAGGTCCTAGTGCCCCCTGCAGGTCATAGTGCCCCCTGCAGGTCATAGTGCCCCCTGCAGGTCCTAGTGCCCCCTGCAGGTCCTAGTGCCCCCTGCAGGTCCTAGTGCCCCCTGCATGTCCTAGTGCCCCCTGCAGGTATTAGTGCCCCCTGCAGGTCCTAGTGCCCCCTGCAGGTCCTAGTGCCCCCTGCAGGTATTAGTGCCCCCTGCAGGTCATAGTGCCCCCTGCAGGTCATAGTGCCCCCTGCAGGTCCTAGTGCCCCCTGCAGGTCCTAGTGCCCCCTGCATGTCCTAGTGCCCCCTGCAGGTATTAGTGCCCCCTGCAGGTCCTAGTGCCCCCTGCAGGTCCTAGTGCCCCCTGCAGGTCCTAGTGCCCCCTGCAGCTCATAGTGCCCGCTGCAGGTCCTAGTGCCCCCTGCAGGTCATAGTGCCCCCTGCAGGTCATAGTGCCCCCTGCAGGTCCTAGTGCCCCCTGCAGGTCTTAGTGCCCCCTGCAGGTCCTAGTGCCCCCTGCAGGTCCTAGTGCCCCCTGCAGGTCCTAGTGCCCCCTGCAGGTCCTAGTGCCCCCTGCAGGTCTTAGTGCCCCCTGCAGCTCATAGTGCCCCCTGCAGGTCCTAGTGCCCGCTGCAGGTCCTAGTGCCCCCTGCATGTCCTAGTGCCCCCTGCAGGTCCTAGTGCCCCCTGCAGGTCCTAGTGCCCGCTGCAGGTCATAGTGCCCCCTGCAGGTCCTAGTGCCCCCTGCAGGTCCTAGTGCCCCCTGCAGGTCATAGTGCCCCCTGCAGGTCATAGTGCCCCCTGCAGGTCTTAGTGCCCCCTGCAGGTCATAGTGCCCCCTGCAGCTCATAGTGCCCCCTGCAGGTCCTAGTGCCCCCTGCAGCTCATAGTGCCCCCTGCATGTCCTAGTGCCCCCTGCAGGTCCTAGTGCCCGCTGCAGGTCCTAGTGCCCCCTGCATGTCCTAGTGCCCCCTGCAGGTCCTAGTGCCCCCTGCAGGTCCTAGTGCCCCCTGCAGGTCCTAGTGCCCCCTGCAGGTCCTAGTGCCCCCTGCAGGTCCTAGTGCCCCCTGCAGGTCCTAGTGCCCCCTGCAGGTCATAGTGCCCCCTGCAGGTCCTAGTGCCCCCTGCAGGTCCTAGTGCCCCCTGCAGGTCATAGTGCCCCCTGCAGGTCCTAGTGCCCCCTGCAGGTCCTAGTGCCCCCTGCAGGTCCTAGTGCCCCCTGCAGGTCTTAGTGCCCCCTGCAGGTCCTAGTGCCCCCTGCAGGTCCTAGTGCCCCCTGCAGGTCCTAGTGCCCCCTGCAGGTCCTAGTGCCCCCTGCAGGTCCTAGTGCCCCCTGCAGGTCCTAGTGCCCCCTGCAGGTCTTAGTGCCCCCTGCAGGTCCTAGTGCCCCCTGCAGGTCCTACTGCCCCCTGCATGTCCTAGTGCCCCCTGCAGGTCCTACTCCCCCCTGCAGGTCCTAGTGCCCCCTGCAGGTCCTAGTGCCCCCTGCAGGTCCTAGTGCCCCCTGCAGGTCCTAGTGCCCCCTGCAGGTCCTAGTGCCCCCTGCAGGTCATAGTGCCCCCTGCAGGTCATAGTGCCCCCTGCAGGTCCTAGTGCCCCCTGCAGGTCTTAGTGCCCCCTGCAGGTCCTAGTGCCCCCTGCAGGTCCTAGTGCCCCCTGCAGGTCTTAGTGCCCCCTGCAGGTCCTAGTGCCCCCTGCATGTCCTAGTGCCCCCTGCAGGTCCTAGTGCCCCCTGCATGTCCTAGTGCCCCCTGCAGGTCATAGTGCCCCCTGCAGGTCCTAGTGCCCCCTGCAGGTCCTAGTGCCCCCTGCAGGTCATAGTGCCCCCTGCAGGTCCTAGTGCCCCCTGCAGGTCATAGTGCCCCCTGCAGGTCATAGTGCCCCCTGCAGGTCCTAGTGCCCCCTGCAGGTCCTAGTGCCCCCTGCAGGTCATAGTGCCCCCTGCAGCTCATAGTGCCCCCTGCAGGTCCTAGTGCCCGCTGCAGGTCCTAGTGCCCCCTGCATGTCCTAGTGCCCCCTGCAGGTCCTAGTGCCCCCTGCAGGTCCTAGTGCCCCCTGCAGGTCTTAGTGCCCCCTGCAGGTCCTACTCCCCCCTGCAGGTCATAGTGCCCCCTGCAGGTCATAGTGCCCCCTGCAGGTCATAGTGCCCCCTGCAGGTCCTAGTGCACACTGAAGAACATTTAATTTTTTATATCTTTCTCATTTATCGTTCTCATATTTTATTGCCTATATTTATGTCTTTCTTCTATGACCCTGATACCTGTACCTCCCTAGAGCAGGCTGGGGTCCAGGGTGAGAGGGGGGTAGAGCAGGCTGGGGTCCAGGGTGAGAGGGGGGTAGAGCAGGCTGGAGTCCAGGGTGAGAGGGGGGTAGAGCAGGCTGGAGTCCAGGGTGAGAGGGGGGTAGAGCAGGCTGGAGTCCAGGGTGAGAGGGGGGTAGAGCAGGCTGGAGTCCAGGGTGAGAGGGGGGTAGAGCAGGCTGGGGTCCAGGGTGAGAGGGGGGTAGAGCAGGCTGGGTCCAGGGTGAGAGGGGGGTAGAGCAGGCTGGGGTCCAGGGTGAGAGGGGGGTAGAGCAGGCAGGGGTCCAGGGTGAGAGGAGGTAGAGCAGGCAGGGGTCCAGGGTGAGAGGGGGGTAGAGCAGGCTGGGGTCCAGGGTGAGAGGAGGTAGAGCAGGCTGGGGTCCAGGGTGAGAGGGGGGTAGAGCAGGTTGGGGTCCAGGGTGAGAGGGGGGTAGAGCAGGCTGGGGTCCAGGGTGAGAGGGGGGTAGAGCAGGCTGGGTCCAGGGTGAGAGGGGGGTAGAGCAGGCTGGGTCCAGGGTGAGAGGGGGGTAGAGCAGGCTGGGGTCCAGGGTGAGAGGGGGGTAGAGCAGGCTGGGGTCCAGGGTGAGAGGGGGGTAGAGCAGGCTGGGGTCCAGGGTGAGAGGGGGTAGAGTGGGCTGGGGTCCAGGGTGAGAGGGGGGTAGAGCAGGCTGGGTCCAGGGTGAGAGGGGGGTAGAGCAGGCTGGGTTCCAGGGTGAGAGGGGGGTAGAGCAGGCAGAAAACATGGAATGAAGAAAGGCAGAAATATGCTGTCGGACTAGACAGAATGATAGTGGAACAGTAAGAAGAAAAACACTCGGACTAGACAGAATGATGGTGGAACTGTAACATGGAAAACACTTGGACTAGACAGAATGATGGTGGAACTGTAACATGGAAAACACTTGGACTAGACAGAATGATGGTGGAACTGTAACAAGGAAAACACTCGGACTAGACAGAATGATAGTGGAACAGTAACAAGGAAAACACTCGGACTAGACAGAATGATGGTGGAACTGTAACATGGAAAACACTTGGACTAGACAGAATGATGGTGGAACTGTAACATGGAAAACACTTGGACTAGACAGAATGATGGTGGAACTGTAACAAGGAAAACACTCGGACTAGACAGAATGATAGTGGAACAGTAACAAGGAAAACACTCGGACTAGACAGAATGATGGTGGAACAGTAACAAGGAAAACACTCGGACTAGACAGAATGATAGTGGAACAGTAACAAGGAAAACACTCAGACTAGACAGAATGATGGTGGAACAGTAACAAGGAAAACACTCGGACTAGACAGAATGATAGTGGAACAGCTACCAAAGAAATGGCTGGAAAACATGAAACGAACTGTGTTGAAGTGAGTCTATGATCTGGTGATGACTGGATGGAGAACCAGGGTAGACCTACAGTTGTAATCAGCCTTGTAAAAAGCCTCTGTAATCAGCGAGAGAGAGAGAGAGAGAGAGAGAGAGAGAGAGAGAGAGAGAGAGAGAGAGAGAGAGAGAGAGAGAGAGAGAGGGAAGGAAGAGCGGAGGGAGAGAGCCGGAGAGATAACGAGCGGGGGAAGACGACTGATGGCTCTGAGGGCGAGGCAGGAGTGAGGGAGGTGACTGAAGCGGCGGTTACACCTTTCGTATCATTTTCGTATCGTCGTCATAGGCGTTTCGCCGCGACGTCGTGCGCATCGAGTCACACTTTCGGTTTTTTTCCGTTTTTGTCACCCGAGCACACTGATGTAGTACACTGCCAAAGCAGTAGGTGGCAGTAGGTGGCAAACATGAAGGCAATTTCAACCAATCAGAACTTGAATGTGCCTGCAAAGCAAATGTCAACAAGGTGGCCACCATCTTTTGCCTAGTTACCCAATGCAGCAATTCTTTTTCAGCAAAGCCTAATAAAAGTGCAATAAACAAAACGGATACATTCACTGTGTGTTCTGCCTGTCATTTGTTGATGAAACAAAACTAACATCAACACAAGTGACCACCAAGAGCGGATAGTTTAGTCTAAAAAAAGATCGGTAGCATTGTTAGCTGCATGCTAACGTCAATGGAGTATGCCATTATAACAATATAGCATTGTGGCTAGAAGCTAACGTTAGCTCACGCTACTTAGCCAGCACCAAAACTGATGATATCGCGAGCTATCAGTAGTTAGATAACATTAGAGACAACGCTGTGTGTATTAAACAAAGGTGAATAGATGACTGGGCCATTTTGTTTAATGCTTGTTAAGTTGAAAGAGGAGCTCTGAGCTAACAGTGTCTGAATCCTGATAGCTCACGTTAGCCAGCTGCTCATGCAATCGGTAATGCTAGCAGAATGAATGGATGTAAACTTTATTTAACATATTGCATATGGGTACAATACAATACGGCTCAATACAAACAATTGTTAAGGGAATGCAGACTGTTGTAGCTTGGACTGGGGTCCTTATAACAATAACTTGACAACACATGGTAGCTGAAGCTATTTGGGACACGGAGCTATGTCCCAAACACAAACACACACACACACACTGTTGTCACCGGAAGGGCACGCAGATGGTATCTACTGCGCATGGGCGTTTTCGCAACAACGGCTCCGTGCTGACTACACGCTGTTGTCGACGCGTTTTTTTTGCGTATCTCCAAACGCAAACACAATTTTGCGTTTCAGCCGTATCCACAAAAAAACGCCAAAAAACGCATTTCTGTGTAATAGGGACATGAAACGTCGTCAAAAACGTATAAAAAAAACGCCAGGAATACACTAGTCTAACCATGGCCTGAGGGCATTTTAGACAAATGTGGAGGCTTTCTTCAGTCTAGGTGCTATTTAAGACACCTTTCCAGAGGCTCTGGAAGCCAATGGCAGTGGTTAATCATCGGGAAATAATTGCAAAATGTTTCAGTAATGGTAAAAGTTTATGAAAATAAAAGTACAACTTCATTTTTGTATCGAGGCAAGAATGATGAAAACAAAAAAGTCTGGTATGGTCCTTAAAGTCCCCATGAAACAGCTAGCAGAATGCTATTTGATTCTGCATATGTAGCCTACCTGTTTCAGGAAGCTAGGGAGGGACTTGTCGCGGATATTGATTGGCATTTACAGTAGCTAATAGCGCTGAATGTGCATTACGGTCGACCCATTAGCTAGCAATGTTAGCATTGCTGTTAAAGGGGTTAGCATTAATTATCAATGTTAGAAACGTACGTTAGAAATGTCACACAACATTAGTAACGTTATCTAGCAAGCTAAACCTTGAACATTGGTTTAGTTAATGAGGCAGAGTGCTAGCTTAGTTACAATGTGCTGTCAAAGTAATTCTAGAAAACAATTCATTGGACACAAATTATTATAGGCCCCTGTGTGCAGGATGACTCATCATAGTTTTCCAGGAAATTACCAACTCTAAAATAGCATTAAAAATACCTACAAAACCACTTTTTAGTTTTTGGGACAGATACTGGCATATACAGTAGGTGCCGATCAGTACAAGACATTATTTTTATAAAAGACTAAAACATCTATTTAGATTTCATGGGACCTTTAAATAATAACACTGCAAAATGGAAACCAATGATCTTTTTTCCCCTCTTATCTATGCGTGTGTGTGTGTGTGTGTGTGTGTGTGTGTGTGTGTGTGTGTGTGTGTGCGTGTGTGTGTGTGTGTGTGTGTGTGTGTGTGTGTGTGTGTGTGTGTGTGTGTGTGTGTGTGTGTGTGTGTGTGTGTGTGTGTGTGTGTGTGTGTGTGTGTGTGTGTGTGTGTGTGTGTGTGTGTGTGTGTGTGTGTCCAGGTGATCCTCACGGAGATCTACTCCACAGGGTTCCAGCGCTCCTTCTTCGACGAGGAAGACCTCACCAGTGTCGCGGAGAATGACATCATCTATGCCTTCCAGGCTCCGCCCCTTTACATCAGGGGGGGCTCCGCTAGAGTCTCAGGTAACGTCCCCCCCCCCCAGTGACATCCACAGGAATCCCAACCTGAGCATGACATGAGAGCCGTGTGAATATGAGCAAATATTATGAGCAAAGCAAGAGTTTATTGTCATGCTTTAGTAGTATAGCCTCTTCTAACATGTATTCTTTTTCTGTCAACCGCGGGCCGCCTATTGCCATAGAACCACAGTCTGAGCATGTGTAGTGAGCTGTGACCTCATCGTTTATCTCTAGACCAGGGGTCGGCAACCTTTTTGACATAAAGTGCCAGTTTGAAATGTTCTTGTTAACTAGTGTGCCATATCAACAATATTCCATCCAGGCGGCTGGGAGGCGCAGCGGACGTTGCGCTCGTCACCAACGCAAGAGACACCGGGTTTGAATCCGGCTGTCGGCGTTGCCTCCGGCTTGGGCCCCCCCGTCATACTAACTCAATTGGCAGAGTCAGTGGGTGGGAAGTCGATGGGTGGTAATCTAGACGTTGTGGACAGCGACTCCTACAGGTGGGTTGGGGGACGCCTGCACAGCATAGACAGGAAATGGCGGGGGTAGTGTGAGCCTCCCACACGTTACACCTCGCCTAATGAGAGTCCGCGCTGGCAGGTGAAAAGATGTGACAGGCTGCCTCCTCGTGTACCGGAGGGGACACGTGATGCAAGGCTGCTATCCTCCCTACAACCGACCAGTGGGGGGCATATGCGAGCAACGTTTAAGACAGGGGAGGGGAGAATTGGCACGGCAAAATTGGGATGGGAGAAAGAAAAATAGAAAAAATGGAGAAAAAGTGGATAAAAAAACAAAACAATATTCCATCCATATAGGCTACATGCATCGTAACAGCATTTTAACACTTTAACTGCCGAAAACGCCGGAACTCGTCATTCCCCGCCATGGTCAAGTTGCAGAGGACGCCGGAACTCGTCTTTGATATCAATATTTCAAAAATCTGTGATCGGAATCATATTTCCCCTCTGCAGCCTTGACACACAGTTCTGATCTCCTCTCAATCCTCTAGCGGTTCAAGAGCGCCATCTGGTGGCCGATCGGCAGATCGAAACAGGATGTCAACCTTTAACCCGGCAGGACTCACTCCATATGTGGTCCGGGCACTCGCTAATGTTAGAGAGACTCAGTCTTCACACAGTGAACATCGATCGGTGGAAATAACTCGAAAAAACAACATGATTTGGACGTATATACTATTATACAACCTGGAAATAGATCCGGTATTTCGACATCCCATAATTGAAAACTGTCTACTCCACGCTGATCGCCCAACGGCCCGAGGAGACTGGGGTGAGTTTTAGCGTGTAGTATTACCGTGTTCGATACTAACTGCTATGATGAACATATGACCCACATTAGATGAATGGTATAACGTTGCCCACGGAATTATAAACGCCCCCTCGCCCATCCGGTCAACATCAGATGACGTGTAGTAAATTCTAGAAGTACGTCCAATTGAAATTTTTGATCTCGCACAGATTCCTACCAAACTGTATTTCATCATCAATATAATGCATTTGGGGCTATAAATCACGTTCTGGAGAAAGCTGCAGAAAGAGATGAAAACATACTTATACTTTAGACCATATTTTAGTATGAATATGTGAATGAAAAAGTTTAACGTTGCTACACCATGAACAATACATATAGGACCTTGAATGGGCCCTAATAATGGCAATCTAGCAATAGAATTTAAAAGGTAATAGCCCTGCAAAGAAGGGGAACTTCTCCATGTTAAATAGAGCTGGCAACGGACGGTATATCATGAATTTAACCTTAGGCAATCAAAGTGTTAAAGAAACATTTTCTCTCATAATCAGGTATTTTGAATGATAATTTTTACATTATTATTATATTATTATTAACCATATTATTATTATGGTTGTATCAAACTAGGGTGACCATATTTTGATTTCCAAAAAAGAGGAAATGCTGGCTCCAGCCTCGAGATACACAACCCTAAATCTGAATTGGGGGATGTTAACAGAATTTCGGCCATAGGGCGACAATAATGTGGTCAAGAGGCATGGTTTCTATCTTGAGCCCAAACTGGCGTGGTTTATTTAATCACATGTTAAGCAGCAGTCACTGTAGGTATTCTCCCCTACTGAGAGACATGGGGGAGAGAAGGAAGTGGGTGGATACATTTTCTTTTATACTCGTCACAAGGTGGTGTACCTGAGTGGCTCCGCCTAGAGCGCCCTCTAGTGGAAACAGATATATATGCAACTAAACAGTTACTAGTGTAAACAGCCATATGTGCAGTTAGACAGTTACTAACAATCCTACACAGAATCTCTGACTTCAACAGTGGAAACAAAGCGACGGAGACAAACGGCAACATACTGTACAGTGCGACCATTTCACTCGCATTTGCCCATTAATTTTGCGCAAAAAATAGACAGTAAAAAGAGGAATCCGGCGAGGGGGATTCTCAAGCCTCATCTAACGAGGTGTCGCAAGGTTTAACTGAGGCGGCTAACGGTAACATGACGGCACTCACGTTAACCAGGCTAATGTCGAGCAGCCGTACTGTATTGTACCCATTCTGCAATTTGTTAATAACGTTTTCAATCAATCAGACATGACGTAGCTCACGTTACCAAGCAATCGTGCGCACCACACCACACACACAGCTCCCCTAGCCCGACACTTACACACACACGCACGCACGCACACACACACACACACACACACACACACACACACACACACACACACACACACACGCAGCTAGAGAGAGAGAGAGAGAGAGAGAGTCTTTATGGACAGATCTCCAATAAAATAAAGTTGTTTCTCAGTCTCTAAAAACACATCAATCCCAGGTAAGTGCATACATGTGCGCATCCATGAACATGCCACATATATGCGCGTATGCTCTATTATGCGTAGAGCCCTGCATATGCACATTCAAGTTCATGTGTAGGAAAATAAACTGCTGCCTGCCAGGCAGTGTGATGTGATCCCTGTTTTGCTTTGTCCCCAAATCGTCTTATGAACTCCGAATGTCCTGTGGATGTCCAAAACAGTCTGCCCTGCACCTTGCAGTCGGAGATTGAGCTTGTTGACGTGTCCGGTAATATCTGTGAGAAACATCAGTTTTACAACCCACTTCACTTCTCGTCCTCGAGTTCTGGGTAGTCTTGGCCTTTTTTATCAAAGCAGCCGACAAACTTTTCCGCAGCTTAGCCACCTAACCGCAGAGTAGAGCGGAGTAGAGCGGGACATCTTTGTATGCAAGCTTTGTGTTTCCTCGAGCAGTTAACTATGAAGTTAACAATCTTGGCCACCGTAGCCATAACCTCATTAACACTTTGATTGCCAGCTGTGTTTTCCTTTTTAGTTTAAAGTTTCAAGTTTCTTTAATAGTTGTCATACAGAAGTACAGAATACTTTCATACAAAATGCTTCTTACTGTTACGCTCCAGAGACTGTGCTAGACAAGATAGTATCAAATAACATAGTATAGCATGTAATTTAGAAGTAGAAAATGAGGTCACAGTGTTCAGTATAGACATATGTACAATGTTCGATGCAGAATAGACGTAACTGAGTTACCATATAATATACAATACTATGCAGTGTACTAATGTACAGTACTATATAGTGCAAAGCAGAAATGGGATGAGGTACAATTTAGGTACAATTTACAGTAAGGTGTACGAGTTGTAGTGCAATCCTTCATCAATAAATATAAAGTGTGGGGAGTGGGTGCTACAGTGTGTTTGTTTAAAGTGAGTGTGTGCTATAAAGTGTGTGGAGTGGGTGCTACAGTGTGTTTGTTTAAAGAGAGTGTGCGTGTGGATGTGTGTGCTATGTGCGTTTGATGGTTGTTGTTGTGTAGTGTTCATTGTTCGTTTAGCAGCCTGATGGCCTGGGGATAGAAGCTTCTTCTGAGTCTTTCTGTGCTCGCCTTGAGACTCTGGTATCGCTTGCCTGACCGCAGCAGTTCAAAGAGGCAGTTGTTCGGGTGACTGGAGTCTTTAATGATTCTCTTAGCCTTGCCCCTGCAACGCTTGTTGTAAATGTTCTGGAGGGTGGGGAGCCCCCCTCCAATTGTGCGTTCGGCTGAACGTGTCACTCTTTGTAGTCTGCTTCGGTCTTGTGCAGTGCTATTCCCAAACCAGGAGGTGATGTTGCCAGTCAGGATGCTCTCTATTGTACATGAGTAGAAGTTCTTAAGGATCTTCTGACTGACTTGGAACTTCCTTAGGCGCCTGAGGAAGTAGAGGCGTTGTCGTGCCTTCTTCACAACACTGTCAATGTGTGTGGTCCATGTCAAGTCCTCGGATATGTAGGCTCCCTTACCCTTTACCCCCTTGAATGCCACCATCCACTCCAATGTTAACTTAATATCGCCTAATCTATGTTTTAAATTATGGCTATGTGTCTAATCTGCCCGTCGCTTATCAAAGACTCATTTTCCAGTCAACATTGTCAAGGCAGATTGTTTTTTTATTGCTTCATTTCCGCTTGATAGCATTTTGAAAATCACTAGTTTTCGCGGAAAAAACAACCCCATTCTATGATAATCGTCTTTTACTGGAATCATGGGCGGAGTTTATGGGGGTGCAGGGGGTGCATTGCACCCCCTGGTGGCCGGGGGTGAAATTGCTTTAAAAAAAAAAAAAAAAAAAATAAGATTATTTTTATTTTAATAAAATTATAATAATTGTGAGAAACAAATCTGAATTCTATTATGTTTTGTTTTACAATACATTCATTTTATAGTAGTAATCATGTCACATTATAAGGCGAACCTTCTGTAGTGTGGCAGTGAAAGGGTTAACGTGCGGCCAAGCACCACCATTCGGCAGCAGCAGCAGCAGAATGCCCCGCGCGATAGTACATTGTAAAGCTTGTACAAAGCCACTTATTCTGAGATGATAATTAATGTATCTGGATAACCAATGCACGGATTTTGTCGAGGCAGGTAGCGTTATTTCGGGAAAATTGATATCTATAGTTGGTATATTTTTCGTCCACGAAAAATGGAGGCTGTAATCATTATTATTGCTCGAGAGTCTCTATGAATAATAATAATTAGACTCTCCATTTTTCAAGTCAGTTAAAAATGATCCCCCGTAGTGCTGTGTGTGTGAGTGTGTGTGTGTGCTGCTGTACTACCTAAATAAAATAAAAAATTAGGGGTTAGGGCATTGTAAAAACGCTAAAATAATAAAATAAAGGTCAAAAAAATCGCACGCGCCCGCTGCGCGGGCGCGCGGGGATCATTCGCCAAGCTGTCGCACCCCCTGGCGTCAAGTTCAAACTCCGCCTATGACTGGAATATTCCAGAACGTTAGAACTCATTTGTCTGCCTATTTATGAATCGTTTTCAAATAAACGCTAGATGATCGATAGTATATGTGTGCGCACGCACGCTCGTGCCGCGCGCTGATAATCGCTGCTCTTATTTCCTGATGGCTTTACAGTCAAAACAGCTATATCACATATAGGGGAAACGCTTATATATCCGTGAAAATGAGTCTGATTATCCTAAGACTGATAACATAGATTCCTTACCTGAGGTCAGATGGTATCCAAATGGTTTATTCCAATTTCCGATCGGCATTCGAAAAAATTGCTAATTTGATTGATCCATCGTGTGTACAGTAAAACACATATTCGCCGCGGCACCAAGGCTCCAGAATGAACTCTGGTAGACCCTGGTTACATCAGTGAGAAGTAAAATGTGGAGTCAGAAATCCTTTCTCCCATTCACTTTCATTGAGTCCATTCCAAAAGGGTGATTTACCATCTGGGAGACGATAGGGGGCGCTGTTTTAACATCTGAGCGCCGGTGGTGCCTGGATCTCCAACGGTAGGCTCGTTTGATGCAATATGATTTCAGATCGCTAATAAAATAAAATAAAAACCAGAGTATTCTCGTGACGTGGCATTCAACGGTCGGGGGGTAAACCCGAGAAAAGCTGCGAGTGGCATTCAAAGTGTTACGAACATTTTCCAAACATAAAGCTCCTTTACTTTAGCTTTCTTAGCTAGCGAGGTTGCCATCATGACATCTACAACTATGCATAACGCAACCTCTCTCTCTCTCTGTTCTCATCTAATGCCTGATTTTTTTATATAGCGCTTTTATCCAAAGCGATTTACAATTTGTTACTCACATTTTACCCATTCACTCACACATTCACTCACACATTCACTCACACATTCACTCACACATTCACTCACACATTCACTCACACATTCACTCACACATTCACTCACACATTCACTCACACATTCACTCACACATTCACTCACACATTCACTCACACATTCACTCACACATTCACTCACACATTCACTCACACATTCACTCACACATTCACTCACACATTCACTCACACATTCACTCACACACCGACGGTGGACGCAACCATGCAAGGTGCCAACCTGCTCATTGGGAGCAATTAGGGGTTAAGTGTCTTGCTCAAGGACACATCGACACGCTGCCCGGGAGGAGCGGGAATCGAACCAATCATCTACAGGCTGGTGCCTACTGGGAGGTGATATTGAGACTCCAGGGCCTCTCTCCTCTAGCGTGCCGCTAGATTAAACATCGTCTCATTTCTGGTCTCTCTCTGCCTGGTCTCTCTCTCTCTGCCTGGTCTCTCTATCTGGTCTCTCTCTCTATATGGTCTCTCTCTGCCTGGTCTCTCTCTGGTCTCTCTGGTCTCTCTCTGGTCTCTATCTCTTTCTGGTCTCCCTCTGCCTGGTCTATCTCTGGTCTCTCTCTGCTCTCTCTCTCTGCTCTCTCTCTCTGCCTGGTCTCTCTCTGGTCTCTCTGGTCTCTCTCTCTGGTCTCTATCTCTTTCTGGTCTCCCTCTGCCTGGTCTATCTCTGGTCTCTCTCTGCTCTCTCTCTCTGCTCTCTCTCTCTGGTCTCTCTCTCTGCCTGGTCTCTCTCTGGTCTCTCTGGTCTCTCTCTCTGGTCTCTATCTCTTTCTGGTCTCCCTCTGCCTGGTCTATCTCTGGTCTCTCTCTGCTCTCTCTCTGGTCTCTCTCTCTGCCTGGTCTCTCTCTGGTCTCTCTGGTCTCTCCATGGTCTCTCTCTCTGGTCTCTATCTCTCTCTGGTCTCCCTCTGCCTGGTCTATCTCTGGTATCTCTCTGGTCTCTCTCTGGTATCTCTCTTGTCTCTCTGGTCTCTCTCTCTCTCTCTGGTATCTCTTTGGTCTATCTCTGGTATCTCTATCTGGTCTCTATCTGGTCTCTCTCTGATCTCTCTCTCTGGTCTCTTTCTGGTCTCTCTCTTGTCTCTCTGGTCTCTCTCTCTGGTATATCTCTGGTCTCTCTCTGGTCTCTCTCTCTGGTCTCTCTCTGGTCTCTCTCTGATCTCTCTCTCTGGTCTCTCTCTGGTCTCTCTCTGATCTCTCTCTATCTGGTCTCTCTCTGATCTCTCTCTCTGGTCTCTTTCTGGTCTCTCTCTTGTCTCTCTGGTCTCTCTCTCTGGTATATCTCTGGTCTATCTCTGGTATCTCTCTCTGGTCTATCTCTGGTCTCTCTCTGATCTCTCTCTGGTCTCTCTCTGGTCTCTCTCTGATCTATCTCTCTGGTATATCTCTGGTCTCTCTCTGGTCTCTCTATCTGGTCTCTCTCTCTGGTCTCTCTCTCTGGTCTCTCTCTCTGGTCTCTCTCTCTGGTCTCTCTCTGCCTGGTCCCCTCAGAAGCATGACAACATGTTGCAGCTCGTAAAACCTCTAACCACACCAGCCGATGGAGTACATTTCCTGTGCCTGAAATCAATATGCATTTGGGGTGATATACGTTAACACTTTCGATGCCGGCCGTGTTTTCCTTTTTACCCCCTTGAATGCCGCCACCCACTTCAATGTTAGCGTTAAAAACGCATAATCTATATTTTAAATTATGGCTATGTGTCTAATCTGCCCGTCGCTTATCAATGACTTGTTTGCAGTCAACATTGTCAAAACGGATTGCTTTTTAATTGGTTCATATCCTTTTTATAGCATTTCGAAAAGCTATCGTTCTCTCGAAGATTTCCGGAAAATTTTAAGATTCCCCCATAAACAGCATTTATTGGAATATTCTCGAATACACTAGACACGTTGTCATTTGTCGGCCTATTTATGAATCGTTTTCAAATAAACGCTAGATTATCGATAGTATATGTGTACTTATGCACGCTATAGAAGTGGGCTGAAAAATCTATTCTCTCATTTCCTCAACATCACACACACACACACACATACACACATACGGGACACGCTGTTATCTCAGTGAATACAGCTCTGATTATCCTAAAACTGGTAACATAGACTCCTTACCTTAGATCAGATGTTCTCCAAAAAGATTATTCCAATTCCTCATCGCCATTCCAAATATCGATCGCGTTTATTGATTGATTATTGGCTGCTGTAAATATATATTCCACGCTGCTTTCCAACTCGCGATCACTTCCCTCATCATCAGATCCCTCGCCAGCATAATGGAGCCAGTTGGCTCCCCCCACAGGGATCCAGCAGTATAATCGAATGGCCTGCAGTTACACAGGGATAGACGATAGGGGGCGCTATTTTCTCATCTGAGCTCCTAGGGTCTGCTGTACCAACGGGAGACTCGGTTGATGAAATATGAATTCAGATCGCTAATCAATTAAAAAAAAAACGACAATTCGCGTCGTCGGCACTCAACGGGGGGCATGATAAGACGACAATACACGTCGCTAGCACTCAAAGTGTTAAGTATGAACCCCCACTGTGAGTGGGACTCCGCCCGCGCTCTCTCTCAGAACAGTATCTATATTTGCAGCAGAACTCCCGTCTACCATTTGGGAGGATTAACGAGAGAACAATCCCATTCATTTATTTTATGCACGTCGTAGCATTGTGTTTAACGCAGAGCCTGAGAGGAGCGGCCTGGCGTTGTGGGGAGAGACCCGCGAGATGAGATTAGCTTGTTGTTTTACTCTCTTCTCCATTTATTTATTTATTCCTCTGGGAGAATTAGAACCTACCCCTTGTGAAAAATCAATGCAACGTAAACCAGATGAGCCAGATGAGTTAGGTGTGACATGAAACCATTGTATGGGGTGCTTTCATCCGCCCGTTTATTACATTTGTCTTCTCACCAGGCCCAGGAAACGCTCTTTAATGCCTGCAGACTGTATGGCGCCTCGGAAATGTGATGTTCGAATCCCTACTTGCTGCTATTATGAAATATAAATTGGTTTGACCCCCCCCCCCCCCCCCCCCCTCGAGGCTCCTATTAATCAATTACATGTGAAAAAGGAAAACGTAAAACGTTTTGACTTCCATAGGATAGATTTGAGAGAGAATACATAAGATAAGATATTCCTTTATGCCTTGGGGAAATTCAGGCATCATAGCAGCATGGGGGAGGGGAGGTACAGGTATCGGCAGGGTGATAGTAGAAATACATAAATAGGCAATATAATTTGTTCCAAATATAGAAAAATAAACAGTGTAAACAACCATACAGGCCTTGTGTCTGTAATGGGAAAGTAAAATGTGTTTATATTACATGTATATATCCTAGGGCTGACCCCTATTAGTTGATTAGTCGACTAATCGGTCGAAAGGAGCCGTAGTCGACTGGCCAACCTCTTAGTCGAATATAAAAAAATATATATATATATTTATAATTTTTTTGTTTATTTTTTTTAATCTTTTTTTGTCATTATTTCCAAAAGAAAAGAGGCCTAGAAGCGTGGCTAACGCTAATGGCACGCATACCAGAGGCTAACTGCTTACGAAAACAGGCACAGAGGCACTGAAAGAGGATTTCACCCATCTAATGAACACACTAGACTAGACAAATTTCAAGATGTATCCATCAGTGGACCAATTGCATGCTTTTGCAGAGGACAAGAAGCCTTCAGTCGACTCCTTCAGACATTAAGCACCCCCACAGCCCGAATGGAATGATACAAAATAAAAAAAATATATATATAAAAAGAAAATATGAAAAATATTATACTTTATTTTTCTTTTCTTTTTTTTTTGTCGACCAATAGTCGACTAACGGCAAATTTTGGCCAATCATAGTCCACCATCCAAATCCTTAGTCGGGGACAGCCCTAATATATCCATATACATACCAATTATTTGCTTATTCTATTCTCCATCCATCTATCATCCATAGCAACACCATACAGTATATTATCACCGACAACCTGATTGGGGATCCCCTTTGAACTGCCCATCTGAGGTTTCTCCCCCTTTTTGTCCTATTGCTAGTAGGGATGGGTACCGAATTCGGTACTTTTAAAGGTACCTACCGAAACACGTCGGTACTACCGTGTATCGATTCACGTGAGATCCAACGGTGCCAATTTTCGGTAAAGAAAAGAAAAGAAAAAAGTCCGATGACGTAACCTTTTGTTTACCGCAAAACGAAACCGCACGTTAATGTCAACGGCACAATACATGTTTTCAAACTCTCTTTGGGTGTTTGCAATTCCAATTTTTATATAAACATAACATTTATTTAAAGATATGTGTGTGACTGTATATACTGTATATTCAGATTCAGATTCAGATTCCTTTATTGAGCCATTTGTGTAAAACACATTGGTAATTGTTGCAGCAATACAGTGTATGCATTTTCTTTTCTTTTTTCACAGTAAACGACAACACCAACACAGACACATGACAAGAAACGAAACAGTGCAGTGGAGTATTAATCAATAAAATACATATATATATATATATATATATATATATATATATATATATATATAAGTGAAGAGTGCAGAGTTCCAGTAGGACTAGTGCAGTGCAGTCAGTGTCATTGTGCCAGTGTCACTTGGGGGCAGGGGGGGGGGGGGGGACCTGAGGCATTGATCAGCCTGGCGGCTGAGGGGAAGAAGCTCAGTCTGTGACGAGCTTTCACAGCCTTTGGGATCCTCAGCCTTCTCCCAGAGGGGAGCAGGGTGAAGAGGCTGTGTCCGGGGTGGGATGGGTCGGCCATGATCTTCCTCGCCCTCTTCAGTGCCCTGGAGTCGTGCAGGGACCTGAGGGAGGGCAGGGGACAGCCGATCACCCTCTCCGCGGAGCGAATCACCCGCTGCAGCTTGGCGAGATCTTTTGAGAAATATATATGTTGTTCTAAATAAATAATAATAACTATTTGTATGTCACCTTTCATACAGGGGATTGTAGTTCAAAGTGCTTTACATCAGTAAGATGTAAATAATAATAAAGTAATAATAAACACAGTAGCACTGAAAGGTAGGCTACAGACAGCTCAGAACAAATTAGTTAGAATGATTTTAAAACTCCATCCCAGGACTCACCTTACACAGACACATTTTAACAACCTCAAATGGCTCAGGGTTGAGGAGAGGGTCTCTCAAATAAAACTCAACATGACACACAGGATACTCGGGAATACTGTCCCTCAATATCTTAGAGGATATTTTAACAGGGTAAGGGATGTACACGGACATGCCACCAGGGGTAGTCCTACAGACATCGTCCCAGTGAGATGCAATAGAAAAATAGGCCAAAACTCATTCCTGTATTCAGCAGCAGTACAATGGAATAGCCTACCAATGGAGTTGAAGCCCATAAGCCCCTTCTCCACTTTTAAATCAGCTATAAAGAGGTGGATCATAAGTAGCAGAAGCTGGGAGTAGTGACCAAAGGGTTTTTAATGTGTTATTCCTTTTTATTCTTTTATTGTCTATAAAATGGAATATTATTGTATGTATTTTTTATTTTTTATACCACACATCCTGACATACAGACACTACAAACACCCACGTCCACACACCAGTACATAAATCCACTGACACCAATGATGAAGGACCACAATGGAAACAAGCCTATGGCTTTATTGTGTTTATTTGAATCCTATTGGTAAATGGAGAAATGTATACCTGTTCATATTGTGATCAAATGTATATGTGTGATTTCCATTCTAAATCAATAAACTATTCTATCTATCTATAATACATTATTTATTTATTAAATATTATGTTTGGAATTTATTTTTACAACTGAGGTAGGTAGATTACATTTTTTGAGACTAAAGTACAGAAAAAAGGTACCGTTGGGTACCGGTATCGATTCACAGGTACCGGTACCGGTATCGGTTAAAATGTGAAAGGTACCCATCCGTAATTGCTAGGTTTTAGGGAGTCGTTCGTTATCTTCAGTGGGGAAAGTCTTGGGGTGTTGCAAAATTGTGGGTTTTTATGGTGGTTTTTTATTGTGCATCTATTGTTGTAAAGCCTGTGGAGGCAATTTGTTGTGATTTCGGGCTCTACAAATACATTTGATTTGATTTGATTTATGATAGATAGCAATAGATCATTTGAATGTGAATATAATACTATGAGAGTGAACCTCAGAACGGCAGGCTCTCAGGACGAGGGGTCTCATCACCCCTTCCTGTGTCGTGGAGACGGTGAGGAAAGGATTATCGCCGTGGATGATGTCCACCGGCGTGTAATTACACCCCGCGCCGAGTCTGTGTACGC
Organism: Notolepis coatsorum; assembly: GCF_963971535.1. Taxonomy (NCBI): domain Eukaryota; kingdom Metazoa; phylum Chordata; class Actinopteri; order Aulopiformes; family Paralepididae; genus Notolepis; species Notolepis coatsorum. The sequence continues at coordinate 107,224,205 of NC_140178.1, read as the reverse complement.
TCTGTTTTCCAACTCAGCTCCCTGAATGGCGGCAGGTGCGCGGCCGATACATACTGCGGTTAATTAAGGAAGCCGGCGTGGTGGTAATTAGGAGGAGGGTGGCTATACTGGCACGCTCACGCTCCTTCGCTCGCGGTTAGAAGTTACACCGATATCACTTTTTAACTGTGTGAGTCATGTAGCAGAAGATCCTCCCTAGTTCAAAATAGTTCACGGCCGATTTAACCTGTGCTGAACACTGGTCTGATTAACCTGTTCCACCCCAGGTGAAAATCTGCATAAAATGTATACCTAGGTAAATGGAATATTGCTCCACTTCTACAAGGGCTATTTGCATATTCTTGGTATCTAGGTACATCTATGGACCTCGGTGAATGTATTCACAGTGTCAGAAATATTGTGTCTATTACTAGGCTTGCTTAAATTGTGATGAAACAAAGGAAAATATGAATTATGATTTTTCTTTTCATCTTTGACAGTGAATAACACCATGATAATAATGACCAGACTTAAAAAACTGCCACTGACCTCGTTCAGTACCCTCTTGAGATCATGTGTACAAAAAATCTAAGGAAATTAATAAAGGGAAGATGATAAAACCGAAGGTTCTGTATATACAGTACTGAATTCTCCCATCCGGACCAATGCAATTTGAAATATTATTATAGAATATAGAATTATTATGCTTATACATTACCTTATTATAGCCAATTTGCACATTTATATATATATACATATAGTATCTTTCAAATGCCCGAGTTCAATTTGGATTTAGTATCACCAGGCGTGCATAACAGATAATGATATCTACTGTAATTGGGATCATCCCTATGTTCCCCGGGTTCTATGTTCCCCGCTTTGATTGATTAATAGATTGAAAATGTTATACATTTTTATTATTTTATTAATTATTAATGTCCGCCTTGTTTCGAACGGTTAAGCGTAGGCCCTCGTTCGAACTGGTTAAGGTTAGAGTTTGGAATCAGGGCTGGTGGTCTAAAATTTTCAATCTATCAATCAATCAAAGCGGGGAACATAGAACCCGGGTAACATAGGACCCGGGGAACATAGACATGCTCCCCTGTCATTTACTGTCGTTTTTTTTATTTTCCTCACAGTGCAACCATTTTGAAACTAATTTCAGATCTAATTGTTCCTACATGCTAACAATAGGGAGGAGAAACTAACTGCGTTTCAATATTTGTCAAATCGTTACCTTTTGTGGCTTATTATCGCGAATTATCATAGTTATTGCCATATTCATAATTCAACTCTGAACTTTGAACCCCCATAAAACTTGAAGGGAAATGTAGTTCGGAAAAATGTCAACGCTGATCCACAGCTATGCATGCCCTCGACAAAATGGCCACAGAGAAACTACAATTCCGTTTTTTCAACATTTTCAAAATGGTCGCCGTCGCGGATTATAGTTCAGCAAAACGAGAAGGTAAAACCATATTATGACCCCTTTAACCTATTGCTAAACTAACGTTTTGATGATAATATACATTCTACATGTTAGTGATGTTAATACTTGAAAACGTTTGATTTTAAAATCGCAAATTATTTCCATCACATAAAAATATGCCTATATGATCATAATGTCAAAAGGGGTCGGTACCGACCCCGTGGGGGGGAAGAGGTGACCCAGGACAGAGTGTGGCTGATCCCAGGTCTGATTAACTTGACCCAGGGCAGAGTGTGGCTGATCCCAGGTCTGATTAACTTGACCCAGGGCAGAGTGTGGCTGATCCCAGGTCTGATTAACTTGACCCAGGGCAGAGTGTGGCTGATCCCAGGTCTGATTAACTTGACCCAGGGCAGAGTGTGGCTGATCCCAGGTCTGAATAACGTGACCCAGGGCAGAGTGTGGCTGATCCCAGGTCTGATTAACTTGACCCAGGGCAGAGTGTGGCTGATCCCAGGTCTGATTAACTTGACCCAGGGCAGAGTGTGGCTGATCCCAGGTCTGATTAACTTGACCCAGGGCAGAGTGTGGCTGATCCCAGGTCTGATTAACGTGACCCAGGGCAGAGTGTGGCTGATCCCAGGTCTGATTAACTTGACCCAGGGCAGAGTGTGGCTGATCCCAGGTCTGATTAACTTGAAGCAAGGCAGAGTGTGGCTGATCCCAGGTCTGATTATCTTGACCTAGAGCAGGCGTGGCTGATCCCAGGTCTGATTATCTTGACCTAGAGCAGGCGTGGCTGATCCCAGGTCTGATTATCTTGACCTAGAGCAGGCGTGGCTGATCCCAGGTCTGATTATCTTGACCTAGAGCAGGCGTGGCTGCTAAAATGGCCACTTTTCTGCCCGCTTCATAAACTAATAGATTTATTTCTTATATATATAATTTTATGACTATTCGAATATTAAAAAATCGATGCCCATCACTTACCAGTAGCCACCAGTAACGTCTCTTCTCACCTTGGGGGCGGACATGAAGACAGTTGAGAAATGACGTGTGAGGTTTGTTACATTTGGCTTCCTCGTCGTCAGAGAGGACAGCAGATTGAGTGACTGAGCCGCGGTCGAGCAGGTTCACATTACTGTATCTCTCATACCACTCAGCAGTAAATGAAATCTCACACCGTGTCTCTCTCATTGAAGATTGTGTGTGTGTGCGTGTGTGTGTGTGTGTGTGTGTGTGTGTGTGTGTGTGTGTGTGTGTGTGTGCGTGCGTGCGTGTGTGTGCGTGCGTGCGTGCGTGTGTGTGTGTGTTGCTCCCAGCGTGGGATTGGATGGCACAAATCATTTGTGATGATCTATCATATATCTGATGGGTACAGTATAACCAGCCTGCCTCTCTCTCTCTCTCTCCGTCCTGCAACATCTCACGGATGAGAATCTCGATTGACGCCACCGATGTGCTTTTCTGCCTCTCGCTTATTGATTATATCTGTCTGTATTTCTCCATTTATTATTGCCGATGATCAGTCGACTCCACCTCGCGGCACCTACTGCACGTCTGACCGTCTCACTCGGGGGGTCTCACGCTGGATCTCTTCATTGAGTCGCCCCGCTGATGTTTCCCTCAGTAAGGCCTCTGTGGGAGTTGTTAAAGGAAAACTCCAACATTTTGGGAAATTAGCTTATTTGCCATCTACCCTGGAGTTAGACAAGAAGATGCATACCCTTTTTCTTCTCTGTGCACGCAGTAGGAGTAGGAAGACGTTGGGAACTAGGCTAATGGAGGAACCTACTTCCAGTGACTGACGCTAAGCTAGGCTAACAGTGCACGTCTTCCTACTCCTACTGCATGCACAGAGAAGAAAAAGGGTATGTATCTTCTTGTCTAACTCCTGGGTAGATGGCAAATAAGCTAATTTCCCAAAATGTTGGAGTTTTCCTTTAAGATAAGATATTCCTTTATTGATCTCCTTGGGGGGAATCCGGGCATCATAGCAGCGTGGGGGGAGGGGGGGTATCACATGGGCAGGGTAATAGAAGGCAGACATAAATATAGGCGATAGAATTTGATCTGAATATAGAAATGTAAGAAGAATAAACAGTGTAAACAATATAATTAACTCTGAATATAGAAATATGAGAAAGATAAACAGTGTAAACAAAGGTGCAGATGAGGGTCCTATCGGTTATATTATACGTTACAATAAATATAGGCAATGAAAATAATTTGAATCTGAATATGATGAATCTGAAGCTTCTATCCTCATCAGGATGCTAAATGACAATAACACTATGTAACAAACCATCAAATACACTCACAGCACACACATCCACACGCACACACTCACTTTAAACAAACAACTCACTGCAGCACCCACTTTACCCACTTTAGACACTCAACACACTTTATATGTATTGGTAAAGAATTTGCACTACAACTCATACCTCATTACACCTTACTGTAAATTGTACCTCATCCCATTTCTGCATTGTACTGTATATTGTATTGTAACTCAGTTACTTTTCTACTCTGCATTGTATATTGTATATATGTATATTGAACACTTTTGTCTACGTACTTGACTTCTATTTTATACTTATTATACTTATTTTATACTTATCTATTTTTTATCTAGCACAATCTCTGGAGCAAAACAGATGGAAGCATTTTATATAAAAGTATTCTGTACTTTTGTATGACAACTAATAAAGAAACTTGAACTTGAAACTTGATATATACTATGAGTAAAAGTAAACAGCAGAGACAAGGTGCAGGCGGGGGTCTGCACGCTAACTGGCGTGATATACGTCATACGTTGTAGTCCGTGCAGGTTTTGCTGGTTAAGAGTCAGACACACTTAGTGGTCAGACGTTACTAATAGTTCTCGTGTTCTGCAGCCGTTAGTTCTCCAGCTCTTGAGGTCACAAGAGTTCCATCATTATGTACATATCCCTGACCTACTCTTACTAGTTGTGCTGCTGGCCAGTATGACTTACTACCATAGTGTCTTTATACCTGTATCACTGTACATAATAATACTATAACACTGTACATACATCTGATTAGCACTATTACACAGTAGTACTCATTTGTATATTTTATATCCAGTTTAATCACCTGGGCCCAGGAGTTCAAAACATTGAATCCCTATTTATTGATTGATTGATTGATTGATTGAACATTTTTATTAACAGATTGCAGAATGGGTACAATACAGTACGGCTCAATACACACAATTGTTAAGGGGATGCAGACCTGAGAAAGACTTTCATCTTGTTTACATCAGGGTCCCCCATTTTCAATTCATCATGAGTTGAAATTAATATTAATACAAATCTGATCCAATCAGATAGGGATTACAAGTTTTGAACTCCTGGGCCCTGTACATATTATATATTACTACTGTACTTTACTGCTACATTTGCACTCTGGTTGGATGCCAGACTTCTTTTCGTTGTACTGTACTTGTGCTGTATGACGACAACAACACATTTAGTTCTGTGAGGCCCGGTTGAGACACCTGCGCAGCTCGATCTCTCAGTGTCGAGGAGTAACGCGTGGGAGGCTCACGCTGCCCCCGACACTTCCTGATTCTACTGCGCAGGCGCACCAACCGACCTGTAGGAGTCGCTTGTTATCTTGTTTACATCAGGGTCCCCCATTTTCAATTCATCATGAGTTGAAATTAATATTAATACAAATCTGATCCAATCAGATAGGGATTACAAGTTTTGAACTCCTGGGCCCTGTACACATTGTATATTACTACTGTACTTTACTGCTACATTTGCACTCTGGTTGGATGCCAGACTTCTTTTCGTTGTACTGTACTTGTGCTGTATGACGACAACAACACATTTAGTTCTGTGAGGCCCGGTTGAGACTCGCATCTGTGACACCGGGCCGGCTATAGTACAAACAAACTTGACCTCGACACAAAGAGTTATGAAGACGTTACAAAACACACTCTACGTCAGCGTCAGGAATGTGGTCCGTGTGCCAGATAGCGAGCTCCGCAGCTTTGTTCCCGCGCCGTCCCGCGGACGTATCCCTTTCACCCAGGATTTGCATCGCAGGTGGAGAGTGGGGCTCCTGTCCTCCATTGTTCCATTATTTCCCAGTTCTTCGGTGTAACCGGATCAAGAGCTCCCAGTGTGGATCCTGGCAGCAGTGTTGAGTGTTATTATTATTATTATTATCCTCCCAGTGTGGATCCTGGCAGCAGTGTTGAGTGTTATTATTATTATTATTATTATTATTATTATTATTATTATTATTATTATTATTATTATTATTATTATTATTATTATTATTATTATTATTATTATTATTATTATTATTATTATCCTCCCAGTGTGGATCCTGGCAGCAGTGTTGAGTGTTATTATTATTATTATTATCCTCCCGGTGTGGATCCTGGCAGCAGTGTTGAGTGTTATTATTATTATTATTATTATTATTATTATTATTATTATTATTATTATTATTATTATTATTATTATTATTATTATTATTATTATCCTCCCAGTGTGGATCCTGGCAGCAGTGTTGAGTGTTATTATTATTATTATTATCCTCCCAGTGTGGATCCTGGCAGCAGTGTTGAGTGTTATTATTATTATTATTATTATTATTATTATTATTATTATTATTATTATTATTATTATTATTATTATTATTATTATTATTATTATTATCCTCCCAGTGTGGATCCTGGCAGCAGTGTTGAGTGTTATTATTATTATTATTATCCTCCCAGTGTGGATCCTGGCAGCAGTGTTGAGTGTTATTATTATTATCCTCCCGGTGTGGATCCTGGCAGCAGTGTTGAGTGTTATTATTATTATTATTATTATTATCCTCCCAGTGTGGATCCTGGCAGCAGTGTTGAGTGTTATTATTATTATTATTATCCTCCCAGTGTGGATCCTGGCAGCAGTGTTGAGTGTTATTATTATTATCCTCCCGGTGTGGATCCTGGCAGCACGTGTTGAGTGTTATTATTATTATCCTCTGTGGCAATTCCAGGTGTAGGGGTGGCAGAATAAACAACACACAGACAGGTTGCAGTTCCCAAAATCATACTCTTTATTTTCTTAGTCAAATAATAACGGTTTGCTGTCGGCCGGGCGGCGTCTCCGCTCTGTGGCCTTTTGCCTTGCGCTGCTACGGGGGACTGAGAGGAGGCTCCTCGGCTCCATTAAGTCCCCCCTCTCCAACAGGCGCACCGCGCCGTGATTCGCTAATCAGGTAATCACTCTGATGGGTATTTAGTGACAGGTGCGTCCGGAAGCGGACGCCCAAACATGGGCAGCGCCCAGCCATTGGGTCGCCACATAGCGCCCATCAATCACCAAGCCCAGGGGTGGCTTGGGGTTGCCACAGTACCCCCCCTCCAGCTCCGACCGTCGGGGAAGAGCGTCCGACGCCCAACAGGCATCCTTCCTGGAGAGGGCGTCTGCGTTGCCATGCGCCACCCCTGACCTGTGAATGACAGAAAAGTTAAATGACTGTAACTCCAGAAACCATCGAGTCACCCTGGCATTGGTCCCCTTTGTCTTGGCCATCCAGACTAGGGGGGCGTGATCCGTCACCAGCGTGAAACGCCTCCCCAGCAGATAATAGCGGAGCGTCTCCAGTGCCCACTTAATTGCCAGACCTTCGCGCTCCACCGCAGAATAGTTGCGCTCGTGTGGCAGCAGCTTCCTGCTCACATATAAAATCGGATGTTCCTCACCCTCCAGTTGCTGGGAGAGGACCGCTCCCAGTCCCACCTATGATGCGTCTGTTTGTACCGTCATCTCCTTGTCGAAGTTCGGGGAGATCAGCACCGGTCCCGAACAGAGGGCAGTCTTGAGGTCCTCGAACGCCGCCTCCGCCTCCGGTGTCCACTTCGCCGTGAACGGCCGCCGCGCCTGGGTCAGATCTGTGAGGGGAGCAGCGCGAGCAGCAAAGTTAGGGATAAACCTCCTATAATAGCTCGCTAGCCCATTAAATGTCCTGACCTGCTTCTTGGTTAAAGGGCGAGGCCACTCCCTTATTGCATCAATCTTCCTCTTCTGCGGTTTCACATTGCCCCGGCCTATTGTGAACCCCAGGTACTCTGCCTCTTCTAATCCCAGCCTGCATTTCTTTGGGTTGGCGGTGAGACCCGCCTCCCGGAGGGCCCCCAACACCGCTCTCACCTTTTGGAGGTGGGTGTCCCAATCTGACGAGTGGATGATAATGTCATCGAGATATGCGGCTGCATACTCCCGATGGGGCCGTAGTACTCTGTCCATCAGCCTCTGAAAGGTAGATGGCGCCCCATGCAGGCCAAACGGGAGAACTTTATAATGGAACAGCCCATCTGGGGTGGAGAAAGCCGTCTTCTCCCTTGAGGCGGGGGCCAGAGGGACTTGCCAATAACCCTTCGTTAGGTCTAGTGTCGTGATAAATCTGGCCAGGCCCAGTCTGTCAATGAGCTCATCCACTCTAGGCATGGGATAGGCGTCAAACTTTGAAATTTCATTAAGCTTCCTGAAATCATTACAGAACCTGGTTGTTGAGTCGGGTTTTGGCACTAAAACAATAGGACTGGACCACCCGCTATGAGACTCCTCAATTACTCCCATCTCCAGCATGACCCGCACTTCTCTTCTGACTGCCTCTCTTTTTGCCTCTGGGATACGATAGGGCTTCAGCTTTACCTTGTCTCCCGGGCTGGTAATGATGTGGTGCTGGGCCAATGTGGTGCGGCCCGGCGTGGCCGAGAACACGTCCCGGTTCTGTTGGACCAGCTCCCGAAGCTCCTGCCGTTGGGTCGGGGACAACTGTTCCCCGATGGGAACATCGGCCGCCTCTGCCACCTGCTGCGCAAAAGGGGGAAGAGGGGGGGGCGAGAGCAACACATCCCGGGCATGCCATTTCTTCAACAGGTTAACATGGTATAACTGTCGATGCTTCCTACGGTCGGGCTGGTGGACCTTGTAGTTGACGGGACCCACTTTCTCGATTATGTCGTAGGGTCCCTGCCATTTGGCTAGGAATTTGCACTCTGCTGTCGGTACCAGTACTAGGACTCGGTCCCCCACATTAAACTCCCGTGGCTGTGCGCCCCGGTCATAAATGCGCTTCTGTGCGTCTTGGGCCTGTTGCATGTGTTCTCTCACCACTAGCCAGAGCGCCTTCATCCTGTCTCTCATTACCTGCACATGCTCTATGAGAGACCGGTGGGGCGACGGCTGTTCCTCCCAAATCTCCTTTGCGATGTCCAGGAGACCCCGCGGCTTGCGGGCGTAGAGCAGCTCAAATGGCGAGAAGCCAGTGGAGGCCTGTGGGACCTCACGCACAGAGAACATCAGAAAGGGCAACAACTGATCCCAATTCTTCCCATCCTTCTCCATCACCTTCCTTAGCATGCTTTTCAGGGTCTTGTTAAAGCGCTCGCACAGTCCATCCGTCTGTGGATGGTATATGGAGGTTCGTAGCTGTTCCACTTTCATTAGTTTGCACATTTCTTTCATGACCCGCGACATAAAGCACGAGCCCTGATCCGTGAGAATAGAGTCGGCAATTCCCACCCGACTAAACAAATGAAAGAGCTCCCGTGCCACAATTTTGGCCGTCACCGTGCGTAACGGGATGGCTTCGGGGTAACGGGTAGCATAATCTATGATTACCAGTATATACTGGTGGCCTCGGGACGATTTAACTAGAGGGCCCACTACGTCGAGGGCAATTCTTGAGAATGGGGTCTCAATGATGGGCAGCGGGATCAGAGGACTTTTATATTGTACCTTTGGTGCTGCGCGTTGACACTCTGGGCAGCTCCGGCAATAGTCCTCTACCGCTCTCTTCATGCTCGGCCAATGGAAACGCGCCCTTATGCGCTCCATGGTTTTGTCCACGCCCAGGTGCGCTCCGAGGATATGTGAATGCGCCAGCTGGAGTACAGTGGGAATAAAGAACTTCGGTACCAGCAATAGATCCCTAACCTCATCATTCTTTTTTACAACTTGGTACAGCAATTGTCTTTTTATTGCAAAGTGAGGATATGGCAGGTTACTCACCCCCTCCACAGGATTTCCATCTATGGTCTTGATATTCGCCCGGGCCTGCGTTAGGTTTGGGTCTTCCAGCTGGGCCGTTCCGAACTGACCCGCCAGGTCCCTCCCCACCTCGTCCGCCTGGGGGAACTCCGCAAAGGGGTCCTCGTCACTGTTATCCGTCTCGGGGCCCGCTTGGGGCGCTGGCGCGTCGTCACCCACACCTGATGCCGTCTCTGTCTCACTCCCCGGTATATCCAGGGGTTCCGGCGCGTCGTCACCTACATCTGAGGCCGTCTCAGTCTCACTCCCCGTTACGTTCAGAGCACACACCTTCGGCTGACGTAACCCTTTCTTCTTCCTCGGTTTACCCGTAGAGGGTGGGGTGCGCGGGGAGATGACGGCTGAGCACAGCTGGCGATACAGGGGGCAGTCTCGACCAATCAGCAACGCTACCGGCAGGTTAGGTATGACGCCGGCTGTCATCGAGCAGACCACCTTGGTGGTTGTCAGGGTGATCGGCGCTGTAGGATACAACTTTGTGTCCCCGTGCACACAGGACACTGACACTTGCGGAGCCTCTGCGTCGCAGTGTGCCAAATGGGGCTGAACCAGCGTTATGGCACTACCCGAGTCCAGGAGCGCTACGGCATCTTTGTCGTTGACGCGCACGGGTAAAAGTGTCGCCGATGTTTCCTTATGGGCCCAACAGGCTGCGCCATAGTTGCACGTCTTTCCGCGGGGGTCTGAAGCTGCCGCCGATGGCATGGACACATCCCGGCCTGGGCAGTTCCACGAGAGATGCCCGGGCTCGCCGCAGTCGTAGCAGCGTCTTTGGTCCTGGTCGAACAGCGGTCTTCTTCGGGGTAGTTCGGGCTCACCTGCGTTCCCTACCCGGCCCCTTGGGCTGGGCTCGTCGGGACCCCTCCTTGTTCTTGGCCGCTCTGGCTTTTCCCCTCGCCCCCCTTTGAGTA
>NC_140178.1:107171293-107203793 GCF_963971535.1 Notolepis coatsorum | reverse complement strand
CAAAAATCTGCGATCGGATTCATATTTCCCCTCCGCTGGCCTGAGATCCACCAGGAGGACCCACTGAGCTCTCTGGCGGTTCAGGAGCGCCATCTGGTGGCCGATCGGCGCAATCGCCAAACAGGAAGTGCTATGGAGGTTGTGCTGGTCGACCATATTACTTCCGGGCACTCTGTTTGGCTCACGGGACTCGATCTCGACACAATACATAGCGATCGATTGCCAATAACTCGATAAACAACATGATTTGGACATATATACTATTATACAAGCTGGAAATGGACCCGATATTTCTACATACCATAATAGGTAAATTACTGTTCCACGCTCATCGCCCAACGGCGCGAGGAGGATACGATAAGATTCAGCGTTATTTTTTATCGTATTCCATATAAACTGTTATGATGAACATATCACCCACACTAGATGAATGATATAACGCTGCCCACGGAATTATAAACGATCCCCCGCCCATCCGGTCATCATCAGATCATACGTAGATCATTCTAGAAGTACGTCCAATTGAAATTTTTTATATCGCCCCGATTGCCATCAAACTGTATTTCATCATCAATATAATGCATTTGGGGCTATATATCACGTTCTGGAGAAAGCTGCAGAAAGAGATGAAAACATACTTATACATTAGACCATACTTTACTATGAATATGTGAATGAAAAAGTTTAACGTTGCTACACAATGAACAATACATATAGGACTTTGAATGGGCCCTAATAATGGCAATGTAGCAATAGAATTTAAAAAGTTATAGCCCTGCAAAGAAGGGGAATTTCTCCATAGACAAATAGCGCTGGCAATCCACAGTCATTTTCCGGATTTCTGGCCGGCACCCATAGTGTTAATATTTGTGTCCTTTAAACTTTGTCTTTATGTGGACATAAATAAAATATTCTAAATGTGTGTGTGTGTGTGTGTGTGTGTGTGTGTGTGTGTGTGTGTGTGTGTGTGTGTGTGTGTGTGTGTGTGTGTGTGTGTGTGTGTGTGTGTGTGTGTGTGTGTGTGTGTGTGTGTGTGTGTGTGTGTGTGTGTGTGTGTGTGTGTGTGTGTGTGTGTGTGTGTGTGTGTGTGTGTGTGTGTGTGTGTGTGTGTGTGTGTGTGTGTGTGTGTGTGTGTGTGTGTGTGTGTGTGTGTGTGTGTGTGTGTGTGTGTGTGTGTGTGTGTGTGTGTGTGTGTGTGTGTGTGTGTGTGTGTGTGTGTATTCCCAGGATGCTCTGAAAGGTACAAGGTGTTCTATCGCTGTGTGACAAGACGCTTCAAATGAAATCTCCCTCGGCGTCGCATATGAGTGAAGATGAGGCATGATATCATATCAACTGCCCAGATACTCTGTATATCAATATCTATATATCAATTTCTCCACCGGCCGTTAGTACCAGCTGCACGGAGCTGTCTGGAAAATCCATAGCTTGCGGGAATGGCGCGGTTTTACTCCGTGACGAGAGAGAGCGAGAGAGAGAGAGAGAGAGAGAGAGAGAGAGAGAGAGAGAGAGAGAGAGAGAGAGAGAGAGAGAGAGAGAGAGAGAGAGGCGGACATTAAAGTGAACTGGAATCTGTCTTATGTCCCCTTTGTACTGTAGAGTTCCATCTATGAAACCAGCGCGCTTGCATTGATTTTCGGTTCATTTGCATTATTTCATTGAAAGTCCTCTACTGCAGCGGTTCTCAAAATCTGAAAATCATTATTTAATAAAACACAGAAAAGGATCACCAAGTTACTCTGGATAAAAAAAAACTTTACAGACAACATTGAGACAAAGCTTCCTGACACATCTCCATCCAAACTCTTGGAAGAACTCATTGAAATCTCATCTGATACATCCACCTGGAGAGCTCGTTTCAGAGTGTGGTGCTGAGTACCAAGTATCTCATGATGCAGCAGTTAAGGTGTTGATACCATTCAGCACCACATATCTGTGTGAAGCTGGCTTTTCATCCATGACAGCTCTGAAAACAAAATATAGGGCCAAGTTAAGCCTTGAGGATGACATGTGTGTTGCCTTGTCAAAGATCTCCCCACGTATTGACCGTATTATTATCCAGCAGCAGCAGACCTCGCATTGAGCTAGAAATGTCCACTGAGTGAACGAGTGCTTATTTTTTGTATTTATAATTTTTTTTTGAGAAATGGTAACTTGGTGATCCTTTTCTGTATTTAAAAGAAATACGTGATTTTCTGTTTTTGAGAAATGGTCAAACGTATCCAAATATGCTATTTTTATGGAGAACAGTGCAGCTGCAACATATAGCACTTTAGTGATCCTTTTCTGTATAAAGAAAATACATGATTTTCAGTTTTTGAGAACATTTCTGGTCACACTTATCCAATATGCTATTTTTATGGAAAAGTGTGCAGCTGCAACAGATAGCACTTTAGTGATAATTTTCTGTAATTTTATTTAAAGAATTATGCTATTTGATTTACTACTACAAGCAGTGTAATGTCAACAGTACTAAGCCATTTAGACCTGAAACACCTGTTAATAATGCATTATATAGCCTGCATATACACACAAATGTGTTTCCCGGTTTCTTAAATAAACATTATTTTGAAAGCAAGCACTTTTGTCATCATTGTAGCAAAAAAGACAAGACCGGAAAAGTCTTTATCGTATGTAGGGGTGCCCTGGAATATTTTATTGAACACAGGGGTGCCTTGGCAGCAGAAAGGTTGAGAACCCCTGCTCTACTGTACCTTAGACCAGCTGTACCTCAGACCAGCTGTACCTCAGACCAGCTGTACCTCAGACCAGCTGTACCTCAGACCAGCTGACCTCAGACCATGTACTTCAGACCATGTACCTCAGACCAGCTGTACTTCAGACCAGCTGTACCTCAGACCAGCTGACCTCAGACCGTACAGTCGGCTGGATTGAAAACACGGATCACTGACCATAGTCACACAGTGGCCATTTTGCTCTTTTGTCGCGCTCAGGTTGGGATTCACATTTTTCTTCAACAGACTGTTACCGTCGGTAGTGTGGTAGTAAAGGGTTAACCTTCTGTAGTGTGGCAGTGAAATGGGTTAACCTGCGTTCGTGTGGCAGTGAAAGGTTACCCTTCTGTGTATTGTCAGAGTGAAAGGGTTAGCCGTTTGGTAGTGCAGCAGTGAAAGGGTTAACGGCGTAGGAGCTATTTGATTGTTTTTGTGTTATGTCTGTAGTTGGTTAAGTTTTGGATATAGGCACAGGTGTAGGCTATTGCGCAATCGGGTATGGGTGACGGAGAGGTCTCGCGGTTTTGACCGCATGCACCCATCATTAATATAATTTTCTATAAACTATTGTTTGCTCAGCAACCATGTATTATGTATTACGTTAAATACTTGAATTAAATGGGAACTTCACCCAACGACATTACCTTTATCTTTAATTGCGCGTCAAAGACGAGTATTTCCCGCACCCAGCCGAGCGCCTACCAGGACGTCAGGATAGTCGCTACAAACAGTATCAACCAGTAGGGGGCGCTCGGGTTACTTTTGTCTCTAGGTAAAGAGAAAAAAAAAATTACACAGCGGATACTGTGTAAAGAACAATCGAGATCGTTTTCAAATGTCCAATCTAACTAATTGCGTTCGCTCATAAAATGCTTAACATGTTAATTGTGATTATAACAGACGGCTGATAATGTCGGGCCGACTGCCCGCAGATGGAACCTTCATTTGGGGGAAATAAATAATAAGTTTAATAATAAGTATAATAAGTAAGACAAAGGATAAGTTTAATGAATTCCATATAAATTGATAGTTTATTAACAGAGGAGCGCCCCTCTGGGCAGACACACACACACACCTACACACACACACACACACATACACACACACACACACACACACACACACACACACACACACACACACACACACACACACACACACACACACACACACACACACACACACACACAATATGGCACATGCATTGAATTAGTTTGTCATTCATTTGTCTGTTACTCAAGAGGCAGTGTTCTGAAATAACTTCATTCCTCAGTAGTGCCGATTTTTTCTCAGTCCTCCGCTTGATATAATTCATCAAAATGTCCAATATAACGATTGCTCATAATAGCCTGCTGCTGAATAACAGTACATGGACAAACAAATTATGTTCCATGATTTTATTAAAACTCATAATAACACGAATTGGCTATAAATAATTTTTGAGCTGCGAGCCCCAGTCTGGCAACACCTTGGCAGGTAGGTGTGAACAAACCACTATTTGTGATTCTGCCTACAGCCAGGTCTCTGGCTTTTAACTCGCATTGACTTCTCTCGCTCTCTCTCTCTCTCTCTCTCTCTCTCTCTCTCTCTCTCTCTCTCTCTCTCTCTCTCTCTCTCTCTCTCTCTCTCTCTCTCTCTCTCTCTCTCTCTCTCTCTCTTTCACACTAACTGTCTGTAGTGAGGTAGTGAAAGGGTTAACCTTATATAGTGTGGTAGTGAAAGGGTTAACCCTTTGTTGTGGGGCAGTGAAAGGGTTAACCATCTGTCGTGTTGCGGTGAAAGGGTTAACCATTTGGTAATGTAGTGAAAGGTTTAACCGTCTGTAGTGTGGTAGTGAAAGGGTTAACCTTGTGTAGTGTGGTAGTGAAAGGTTAACCTTCTGTAGTGTGGTAGTGAAAGGGTTAACCTTCTGTCGTGTTGCAGTGAAAGGGTTAACCATTTGGTAATGTAGTGAAAGGTTTAACCGTCTGTAGTGTGGTAGTGAAAGGGTTAACCTTCTGTAGTGTGGTAGTGAAAGGTTAACCTTCTGTAGTGTGGTAGTGAAAGGGTTAACCTTCTGTAGTGTGGTAGTGAAGGGGTTAACTCTCTGTAGTGTGGTAGTGAAAGGTTAACCGTCTGTAGTGTGGTAGTGAAAGGTTAACCGTCTGTAGTGTGGTAGTGAAAGGTTAACCTTCTGTAATGTGGTAGTGAAAGGTTAACGCCAAGCAGGAAACGCTTCACAAGAGGGTGGCCTTACACCACTCTTGGAAAATACGCCACCTACCCGCGTAACCCGCGATAGTGGAGGGAGCATGCGCGTTCCGGATGGTACCAACCACAGAAGGATCCATCCTCTCCAGACTCACCCTCTCACCAGCCAACCCACCAGCAGCTGGCCCAGCACAGGGAACTAACACAGAGACCCGTGCACTTGAGAGAGGGCCCACGATGACCAAGGAACAGGCCATGACGGGATACCAAGAGCTGGATCAGGACCGGGAACCACACAGCTGCGCCCCGGTCCGGTGCAATCAGGATCAAGGACCTGCGCTCCTCAACGTACCCGCCCCAACAACTGACCTAACAGATGTATGGGGGAAAGAATCCCAGGCGGCACGGCATCGGTCCCAGACCTGCCTGACTATGTCCGGACGTAATCCCCACCCGTCAGGGTGAGGACCGCCCGCGACATTACACCTGTACCCACATTCACCCTGCCGGGGATGTGGAGAGCCCTCAGGCCGCGCAGATGGAGAACGCCCATAGCCAGCCGCCCGCCGCCCGGTGCAGACGGGGGGAGCGTACTCCTCCCTCCCTGTTGATATACGACACTGACGTCGTATTGTCCGTCCTGACTTGCCTCTCACCGGGTCTATTTCCATACTGGAAAAAAACCACCTCCGTAACCTCCTCCTGGGGTGAAGAGGAGGCCAAGAGGGACCACGAAATGAGCAGATGCCCTCATACCGAGCAGGTGTATCACGGACAGCGCCGTAACCGTCCTAGGACGGAACCTCCCGAGCGTGTCGCAACACGCTCTGAGAGTGATGCCCATAGCACTCCACCCGTTGACTGGGAAGAGGAGTACTCTACTTCCAGTCTACAGCAACCCCAGGCTGGTAGGAAACCAGCCTGGCATGAGACCTGACAATCCACCTTGACCGCCAAGGACCAGAACGTCGGCAGGGCAGAATACACTTCGTAACCCCTCCACGCACTTGGTGAAGATGCGGGGAGCCAGAGAAAAGCCCAACGGCAGCCCCTGGTACTCATACGCTAACCCTGCAAAGGAAGCGTAGGTAAGCCCTAGGACGGAAGATCGGGGATGCGAACACGCATCCTACAGGTCTATGGAAGAGAACCAGACCCCCACCTGACAGTGTTCAACAGGTAGGAGACGATCCAAAAAATGCCGAACCTTCCCATGGGACAGGTCCAACATGGGTCTGATGCCCCCCCCCCCTCCCGATTTCTCAGGCACCAGAGAACACCGGGAGGAAAACGCCACGACGATGGCTTGCTTCGTCCACAGAGATCGGATCTCATCGACCAGAGCTGTCACTGCTGGTGACCCTGACAATAGGGTCTGTACCAAACCCGAAAACGGGTGGGGTTGTGTAAATACAAGTCCCCGCCTCAGCGTTCTCTCCATCCACCTCGACATATGGTACTGCTGTAGCCATATGTGATGACACTCCCAACGCACCCGCCGCCATGTGGCGCAGGTCCGCTAGGAACTGTAGATAGGCGGCCTGGTCCCACCCGCTGTGCGTAGCCAACCCTGGACCCGTGCGAGCAGAGCGTTCCGTGTCGGGACATCTGACCCTGACACTACCCACGAGGCAATCGTACCCAAGGGGGGACCCCGACAGAAAGGGCCGGTTTGATACAGGGGAAGCTGACATCAGTTCTAGGTGACAAAAGCTCCCCCACTGAACACCCCTCCAGAACATGCTGAGGAGTTGTTCTGCAGCCGGACATGCAAGGTGTGAGGCCCCCATGGGTTCCTACACACCGTAGCCCTGCAGTGATATTACTACCACCCAAATCACGCGCGCCTGCGAGACCACTGCCAATCTTTCAGGAGTGGGAGGCACCAACATGATACCTGGCCTGGCGAAGGCGAGGTCGGGGAAGCCTGCACTGTGTGCCTCAAAAAGGTTTCGAGCCCCCCTGCTGACAACACTTATAGTTGACAGACGTAACACCAGGCTCAACCAACACAGCTTATGGTGTGGGAGCCGCTTGACAGCACAACATTCTCACGGACAGACCCAGGCTCAGCCATCAACTGGGTGTCAGCCCCTGTCCCCATGAGAAGCGAAAAGTGGGGCCGCACACGCTTCAACGAAGGCACGCGGCCCGCAGCCAAAGGAAACAATCAGAGCCCCTTTTCCGCTGGTGTTGGGGGAGGGAGTGATCGGAGAGCGGGCTGCTCGCGGCAGGACGGCGACGGCTTGTATATTCCAAGCCGAGCTCATCCAACATGGCCGATCCCTCGGCCGCCAAGGCTGTCGTCCTTGTGGACACCTGTCGATTCAACGCCCAGGATACCTCTGGCGGGGGAAAACATGGCCGCCTGTCGAGGACCTCGTCATCGCCGCTGACGAGGCCGTGCTCTCTCTTCTTCTGACTGCGCGGCGTGAGGCGGTGTGGGGCCTAGGACAAATACCGCCCGCGCTCCAGCGGAAGACCAAAATCCTCTGCGGAGAGGGGAGCCCTGAGCGGTTATAACTTGCGGCTAGGTCAAAGCTAATAACGTCAACAACCTCGCGCGATGTGTCGACGTCGGCTGGCCCTCAAGGCCCCGCCACCAGACACCATTTTTTGATAGAAAAAACAGCAATTCGAACACAGTTACTAATCGCTGCCAATTCCATACCGTGGCGGTACAGGCTTTAGCAGCCCACCAGCCACTCGCCGGGCCGACCCACCTCATGGCGTCGGCCGGGCGGGACACTGTTTCAACATGTCAAAAGCAAAGGACTGATGCTAACACGGAGCACCAGTGGTGGTTGCAACCAGCAACCTCCACTGTGGTGTGCACCATGAAGGGGTTAATGAATAAATTAACTAACACCACAAATATACTGTAGAATGGGCAAGCCCATGCACACAACGTTAAGGGGAGGCGGACCAGAGAGAATCAGTCCCGCATTCATTCATAATATTCACAACAGCACACCAGCCCTAGACCTCAGCCCATTTACCCATGAAGGTAAACAAAGGCCCCCCCGCACTACTCCCCCAGTAGACACCGATTGACCGTCAGCATGAATGGTTGAGAGGAGGGAAGACTGTAGTATAGACGGACATTCCCGTAGCAGAGAGACAGAACAGAAACAGTAGCCCAATATAGAATAGCGTTCGACGCTAATGTGGACAGAAAAACAGTCAGCTGAGCCACAACACTGGCCGCCGCTAAATTCCATCCTGCAGCAGTATAGCTCTCATCAGTCCATACTGCCACCCGCCGGGCCGACTCGCTCTCAAGCATCGGCTTCCGGGTGGGACACCGTCCAACCCCGCCGGGGCACAGGATCGATGCTACCTGGCTACCTAGCCACGGCACACCCGCCCTGCACCCTGTTGTCAACCCATTTACCCGTAAAAATTGTAAATAGGACTCAGCAAAACCCCCCACATTAGCTACCGACTGACCTTCATCAATGAACCGGTTAAGAGGAGGAAAAAGCGGCAACATCCCACGGCGGGGAACATTAGAACAGTGCCCAGCATTTCAGCATTAGCGTTAGCATTAGCGTTAGCATTAGTGTTTAGCAGCACGCTCCAGGATCGCTTGGAAACCGTCCACTTCAGGGGAACGTTCACCAAACCATCCCGCCCCTGGCGCCGACACACAACTCGGTTGTGTAACAAAACAACCAGCATTACTAACACTAGCATCAATGCCTGATAACACAGGGCCTACCTGTGCGCGAGCCGGCCCGATAGCCAACCTCGCACGCTGTCCCTTGATCTGTTGCCACAAGACGAGGGAACATCAGAATAGACCCGACGTGTCGTTGGAACATACCCCGAAGATTCCAGGGGTAAGCAAATCTCCGTAAGCACTCAATATTATCTAAACTTTTCATATCAACTAGTTGCATAGGGTGTCTCATGCATCCGCTATGATGGAAACGAAAAAAGAGGAAGAGTGAATGGTGGCCACGCCCAGTAGGTGGCCACGCGGCAGTAGGGCGGGGCCTGGCAGGTGCTGGGTGTATTGGTTTATTCGTTGATGGAGTACACTAGGTACATGAGATGAGGTATATCTCGGTATGGCTTAAGAGCGGGACGCGATGCCAGTACGAATATATAACCTTCTGTAGTGTGGTAGTGAAAGGTTAACCGTCTGTAGTGTGGTAGTGAAATGTTAACCTTCTGTAATGTGGTAGTGAAAGGGTTAATGTATGTATCCTCGACTTGACACACCGGGGACGTGGAAGAGGTTCTGTCATCACCGTGAAAGTGAACCACATTCATCATGTTCTTGATAAATAACGGCAGCTGTTTGCTGACGGCGTTGACACCACCGTGCACGTGGCCAGTGGTGGAAGAAGTACACAGTTCCTTTACTTAAGTAAAAGTAGAAATACCCAGATAAATGAGTACTCTGGTAAAAGTAAAAGTCCTCCATTCAAATTGTACTCAAGTAAAAGTTGAGACGTATTTGCAATTGAATGGACTTAAGTATCTAAAGTAAAAGTATGCATTCTACATGACATTTGTGTATTCTAGTGCTTGGGAGCGTTCAAGCCTCCGATCCATTGGCCGCTAAAGGTTCTGTTAAAGTGGTACATGGTCCAGTTATGCTGCCCTGATTAAAGGTTGTGTTAAAGTGGTACATGGTCCAGTTATGCTGCCCTGATTAAAGGTTGTGTTAAAGTGGTACATGGTCCAGTTATGCTGCCCTGATTAAAGGTTATGTTAAAGTGGTACATGGTCCAGTTATGCTGCTCTGATTAAAGGTTATGTTAAAGTGGTACATGGTCCAGTTATGCTGCTCTGATTAAAGGTTATGTTAAAGTGGTACATGGTCCAGTTATGTTGCTCTCATTAAAGGTTATGTTAAAGTGGTACATGGTGCAGTTATGCTGCTCTGATTAAAGGTTATGTTAAAGTGGTACATGGTCCAGTTATGTTGCTCTGATTAAAGGTTATGTTAAAGTGGTACATGGTCCAGTTATGCTGCTCTGATTAAAGGTTATGTTAAAGTGGTACATGGTCCAGTTATGCTGCTCTCGTTAAAGGTTATGTTAAAGTGGTATGTGGGGGGGCGCCCCAGTGGCGAACCACATAGCGCGCTCAGCCGCGACACGGCCGACCCGGGTTCGATTCCCGAACCTGTCGTTATTTGCCGAATGTCTTCCCCCCACTCTGTCTCCCATTCCTCCCTATCTCTCTACTGGACTGCCCAGTAGAAATAAAAGCGATTGTAGGAGCCAATTTAGGACTTAGGAATGTCATTTGAGGAATGTCAGAATGTTAGGAATGTCATGTGACTACTTAGCGTCAGCTGGGTAGCAGACAACGGCAGTTTTGTGAATGGAGCCAGGGTAGTGAGTGAGTAGCGTTATAGTTTTTTGACCGTGCAAACAGCGATTTAACATGTTATGTTTTTCTTTTATTTATTAAATGGTAAACGGTACACTGTGGTCCTGTCGTGCGCGTTCAGACTCCCGTTAATGACCTACTCTGCTTCAATGGTGTGCGAAACTCAAAGACCGTCGGAAATTACACCTACAGCGATAAACGCTAAAAAAGAAACCTTAAAAAAAAAGTGGTATGTGGTCCAGTTATGCTGCCCTGATTAAAGGTTATGTTAAAGTTGTACATGGTTAGGGGCGGTCGGGTGGCGTAGCGGAGATGGCGCTCATCACCAATGCTAGAGGCTGCGGTCTCGACTCCGGAGTCAGCATTGCCTGCGGCATGGGCCGATCGTCATACTAACTTGTTTGGCTGAGTTAGCGGGACGGGAAGTCGTGGGTGGTAATCTGGCGTTGTGGACAGCGACACCTACAGGTCAGGTCTGGGCGCCTGCTCAGCGAAAGGCAGGAAGTGGTGAAGGCAGCGTGACCTCCCACGCGTTACACTTCACCAATGAGAGTCCTCGCTGCCAGGTGAAAAGAGAGCCGCTGGCTGTCTCCGCATTTGTCGGAGGAAGCATGTGGTAGACTTCAGGGTTCCCTTGTACCGACCAGTAGGGGGAACATGTGCACAACGACCAGGTAGGGGAGGGGGGGAATTGGCATAACGACTAAATTGGGATGGGAGGAAAAGCATAGAAAATCAGGCGGAGAAAAAGAGGATTAAAAAAAATAGATATAAAAGTGGTACGTGGTCCAGTTATGTTGCTCTCATTAAAGGTTATGTTAAAGTGGTACGTGGTCCAGTTATGTTGCTCTCATTAAAGGTTATGTTAAAGTGGTACGTGGTCCAGTTATGTTGCTCTCATTAAAGGTTATGTTAAAGTGGTACGTGGTCCAGTTATGCTGCCCTGAATACGTCCTCTTGAGGTTGACAGGCTTCAGATTTGAAAGTACATAATCTTCATATAATAATATGAACATTAATAATCAGTGACTAGTTACTTTGAAAAAAAAGATTTAGCATAGAAAACATGACCAAATTATTTGGGGGACCCTGATGTAAACAAGACGAAAGTCTTTCTCTGGTCTGCATCCCCTTAACAATTGTGTGTATTGAGCCGTACTGTATTGTACCCATTCTGCAATCTGATAATAAAATCTTCAAACAATCAATTAGTCAATCAAACCTCCTGATCGGTCCTGAACGCTGCCCACCTGCTGCCCAGTGGACCATCTACATGGCACCGGATAGCTGTGTACTAGACTTGTGCACACACACACACACACACACACACACACACACTCACGCTCGCACACACACACGCTCGCACACACACACACACACACACACACACACACACCCAAGCACACACACGCTCGCACGCACACACACACACACACACACACACACACACACACACACACACACACACGCTCGCACGCACACACACACACACACATTGAGGAGACTCAGTGTACTGGAGCTGGCCCTTACAAAGAAGTATCCCAGTATTTCCAAAACCTGGCTGCCGCCGTTGCCCCTAGCGACCACGGAATGTCTCACGAATTAGCATGCAAGGCGTGGAAAGTGTGTCGAAGACAGCCCACTGACGTTAACGGCTCCGGTGATGAACTGGTGTTTGTGATGATCTTAATTTAATGTACCTTGAGCTTGCTGGGACTTCATGGGAAAAGTCGTATGCATGATTGGACTTGTTTACAAGCTCCATTAGAATGGAGAACGTGAGTGCGTGTGCGTGTGTGTGTGTGTGTGTGTGTGTGTGTGTGTGTGTGTGTGTGTGTGTGTGTGTGTGTGTGTGTGTGTGTGTGTGTGTGTGTGTGTGTGTGTGTGTGTGTGTGTGTGTGCGCGTGTGTGTGTGTGTGTGTGTGTGTGTGTGTGTGTGTGTGTGTGTGTGTGTGTGTGTGTGTGTGTGCGCATCCTCATATCACTCTCGTTAATGGAGCTGAAGCACTTAAAGGGGCACTTTACCAAAAACAATGCTGATTTATTTTCCTTTTATTTATTTTTTTAAACACTAGCACAGCCGACAAGGGGTCAAATGACCCCTAGGCATTTTCAATAAATGTATCCTCGTCACTCGGTCGAGCTCCAGCTCTGTCACTCAATGACTTTTCCTAAAAGTACCTGTTTTATCTGGCACGGTTTCTGAAATTTCAAAATGACTTCAGGAAAATGTAATTAGAACGTTATTCCACATAATGGGCCGTTGGAACAGACGAAAGTCACAGCACTTTGCGAGCATCTAGTGCAGGGGTGGCCAACCCGTGGCTCGCAAGCTGCATGTGGCTCTTTGCCCGTCAATGTGTGGCTCTTCCATAAAAAATAAAAATAAAAATAATAATAATAATATTTTACTTAAAAAAAAATTATAAATGTTTTATTTTGTCACTCAAACCTACATTTCATTGTGGTAAACCTCATATTTTTATATATAGAGGTAATTATTTAGTTTACACTGTTTATTTTTCTCATATTTCTCATATAAGCTGTCGGGTCATCTGACCCGTTCCGGCGGGAATCAGCTGCATTTTCTCCATGGCTGTGCTAGTGTTAACACTTTGACTGCCATGAAACGTGTTTTGACGTCATTGCTGGCCATGCTCAAGTTGCCGGGGGACGCTGTACAGCGTCCTTATATCAATATTTCAAAAATCTGCGATCGGATTCATATGTCCCCTCCGCTGGCCTGAGATCCACCAGCAGGACCCACTGAGCTCTCTGGCGGTTCAGGAGCGCCATCTGGTGGCCGATCGGCGCAATCGCTTTAACAGGAAGTGGCATAGAGGTTGTGCTACGTCCGTAGTACTTCCGGGTGCTTGCTATAGGTCCCGCGACTCTGGCTCGTCACGCTACACAGTGATCGATTGCCAATAACTCGATAAACAACATGATTTGGACGTATATACCATTATACAAGCTGGAGATGGACCGGGTAAATTTACATCCCATAATGATAAGATTTCAACTCTACGATGATCGCCCAACGGCGCGCAGAGACTGGGGTGAGTTTCAGCGTGTAACGTTACCGTCTTCGATACTAACTGCTATTATCAACATTTGACCCACATTAGATGATTGGTATAACGCTGCCCACGGAATTATAAACGGCCCCTAGCCCATCCGGTCAACATCAGATGACGTGTAGTAACTTCTAGAAGTACGTCTAGTTGTAATTTTTTATATCGCGCTGATTGCCATAAAACTGTATTGCATCATCAATATAATGTATTTGGGGCTATAGATCACGTTCTGGAGAAAGCTGCAGAAAGAGATGAAAACATACTTATACATTAGACCATACTTTACTATGAATATGTGAATGAAAAAGTTTAACGTTGCTACACAATGAACAATACATATAGGACTTTGAATGGGCCCTAATAATGGCAATGTAGCAATAGAATTTAAAAAGTTATAGCCCTGCAAAGAAGGGGACTTTCTCCATAGACAAATAGCGCTGGCAATCTATGGTATATCATGAATTTAACCTTAGGCAACCAAAGTGTTAAAGGACCGCTAGGCGTTACTAGTTAACTGTCTACAGGCTTAACCTATTCTAATAGAACTGACTACCACCTCCCTCCCCTGTCAGTCTGGGGAGGGTGTAGACTACCACATGTCTCCTCTGTCGGTCTGGGGAGGATGTAGACTACCACCTGCCTCCTCTGTCGGTCTGGGGAGGGTGTAGACTACCACATGCCTCCTCTGTCAGTCGGGGAGGGTGTAGACTACCACCTGCCTCCTCTGTCGGTCTGGGGAGGGTGTAGACGACCACATGCCTCCTCTGTCGGTCTGGGGAGGGTGTAGACTACCACATCCCTCCTCTGTGAGTCTGAGGAGGATGTAGACTACCACCTGCCTCCTCTGTCGGTCTGGGGAGGGTGTAGACGACCACATGTCTCCTCTGTCGGTCTGGGGAGGATGTAGACTACCACATGTCTCCTCTGTCGGTCTGGGGAGGATGTAGACTACCACATGTCTCCTCTGTCGGTCTGGGGAGGATGTAGACTACCACCTCCCTCCTCTGTCAGTCTGGGGAGGGTGTAGACTACCACATGTCTCCTCTGTCAGTCTGGGGAGGGTGTAGACTACCACATGTCTCCTCTGTCGGTCTGGGGAGGGTGTAGACTACCACCTCCCTCCTCTGTCAGTCTGGGGAGGGTGTAGACTACCACATGTCTCCTCTGTCAGTCTGGGGAGGGTGTAGACTACCACATGTCTCCTCTGTCGGTCTGGGGAGGGTGTAGACTACCACCTCCCTCCTCTGTCAGTCTGGGGAGGGTGTAGACTACCACATGTCTCCTCTGTCAGTCTGGGGAGGGTGTAGACTACCACATGTCTCCTCTGTCAGTCTGGGGAGGGTGTAGACTACCACATGTCTCCTCTGTCGGTCTGGGGAGGGTGTAGACTACCACATGTGTCCTCTGTCGGTCTGGGGAGGGTGTAGACTACCACATGTCTCCTCTGTCAGTCTGGTGAGGGTGTAGACTACCACATGTCTCCTCTGTCAGTCTGGGGAGGGTGTAGACTACCACATGCCTCCTCTGTCGGTCTGGGGAGGGTGTAGACTACCACATCCCTCCTCTGTCAGTCTGGGGAGGGTGTAGACGACCACATGTCTCCTCTGTCAGTCTGGGGAGGGTGTAGACTACCACGTGCCTCCTCTGTCAGTCTGGGGAGGGTGTAGACTACCACCTCCCTCCTCTGTCGGTCTGGGGAGGATGTAGACTACCACATGCCTCCTCTGTCAGTCTGGGGAGGGTGTAGACTACCACATGCCTCCTCTGTCGGTCTGGGGAGGGTGTAGACGACCACCTCCCTCCTCTGTCGGTCTGGAGGGTGTAGACTACCACATGTCTCCTCTGTTGGTCTGGGGAGGGTGTAGACTACCACATCCCTCCTCTGTCAGTCTGGGGAGGGTGTAGACGACCACATGCCTCCTCTGTCGGTCTGGGGAGGGTGTAGACTACCAAATGCCTCCTCTGTCGGTCTGGAGGGTGTAGACTACCCCCTCCCTCCTCTGTCAGTCTGGGGAGAGTGTAGACCACCACCTCCCTCCTCTGTCGGTCTGGAGGGTGTAGACTACCACATGTCTCCTCTGTCAGTCTGGGGAGGGTGTAGACGACCACATGCCTCCTCTGTCGGTCTGGGGAGGGTGTAGACTACCACCTCCCTCCTCTGTCAGTCTGGGGAGGGTGTAGACTACCACATGTCTCCTCTGTCAGTCTGGGGAGGGTGTAGACTACCACATGTCTCCTCTGTCGGTCTGGGGAGGGTGTAGACTACCACATCCCTCCTCTGTCAGTCTGGGGAGGGTGTAGACTACCACATGTCTCCTCTGTCGGTCTGGGGAGGGTGTAGACTACCACATGTCTCCTCTGTCGGTCTGGGGACGGTGTAGACTACCACATGTCTCCTCTGTCGGTCTGGGGAGGGTGTAGACTACCACATGTCTCCTCTGTCAGTCTGGGGAGGGTGTAGACTACCACATGTCTCCTCTGTCGGTCTGGGGAGGGTGTAGACTACCACATGTCTCCTCTGTCGGTCTGGGGACGGTGTAGACTACCACATGTCTCCTCTGTCGGTCTGGGGAGGGTGTAGACTACCACATGTCTCCTCTGTCAGTCTGGGGAGGGTGTAGACTACCACATGTCTCCTCTGTCAGTCTGGGGAGGGTGTAGACTACCACATGTCTCCTGTCGGTCTGGGGAGGGTGTAGACTACCACATGCCTCCTCTGTCAGTCTGGGGAGGGTGTAGACTACCACATGTCTCCTCTGTCAGTCTGGGGAGGGTGTAGACTACCACATGTCTCCTCTGTCAGTCTGGGGAGAGTGTAGACTACCACATGTCTCCTCTGTCGGTCTGGGGAGGGTGTAGACTACCACATGTCTCCTCTGTCAGTCTGGGGAGGGTGTAGACTACCACATGTCTCCTCTGTCAGTCTGGGGAGGGTGTAGACTACCACATGTCTCCTCTGTCGGTCTGGGGAGGGTGTAGACTACCACATGTCTCCTCGTCGGTCTGGGGAGGGTGTAGACGACCACATGTGTCCTCTGTCGGTCTGGGGAGGGTGTAGACTACCACATGTCTCCTCTGTCAGTCTGGAGAGGGTGTAGACTACCACATGCCTCCTCTGTCAGTCTGGGGAGGGTGTAGACTACCACATGCCTCTTCTGTCGGTCTGGGGAGGGTGTAGACTACCACATGCCTCCTCTGTCGGTCTGGGGAGGGTGTAGAGTACCACATCCCTCCTCTGTCAGTCTGGGGAGGGTGTAGACGACCACATGTCTCCTCTGTCGGTCTGGGGAGGGTGTAGACGACCACATGTCTCCTCTGTCAGTCTGGGGAGGGTGTAGACGACCACATGTCTCCTCTGTCGGTCTGGGGAGGGTGTAGACTACCACCTGCCTCCTCTGTCAGTCTGGGGAGGGTGTAGACTACCACATGCCTCCTCTGTCGGTCTGGGGAGGGTGTAGACTACAACCTCCCTCCTCTGTCAGTCTGGGGAGGATGTTGACTACCACATGCCTCCTCTGTCGGTCTGGGGAGGGTGTAGACGACCACATGCCTCCTCTGTCGGTCTGGGGAGGGTGTAGACTACCACCTCCCTCCTCTGTCGGTCTGGAGGGTGTAGACTACCACATCCCTCCTCTGTCAGTCTGGGGAGGGTGTAGACGACCACATGCCTCCTCTGTCGGTCTGGGGAGGGTGTAGACTACCACATGCCTCCTCTGTCGGTCTGGAGGGTGTAGACTACCCCCTCCCTCCTCTGTCAGTCTGGGGAGGGTGTAGACTACCACATGTCTCCTCTGTTGGTCTGGGGAGGATGTAGACTACCACATGCCTCCTCTGTCGGTCTGGGGAGGGTGTAGACTACCACATGTCTCCTCTGTCTGTCTGGGGAGGGTGTAGACTACCACATGCCTCCTCTGTCAGTCTGGGGAGGGTGTAGACTACCACATGCCTCCTCTGTCGGTCTGGGGAGGGTGTAGACTACCACATGTCTCCTCTGTCGGTCTGGGGAGGGTGTAGACTACCACATGCCTCCTCTGTCGGTCTGGGGAGGGTGTAGACTACCACATGTCTCCTCTGTCGGTCTGGGGAGGGTGTAGACTACCACATCCCTCCTCTGTCGGTCTGGGGACGGTGTAGACTACAACCTGCCTCCTCTGTTGGTCTGGGGAGGGTGTAGACTACCACCTGCCTCCTCTGTGAGTCTGGGGAGGGTGTAGACTACCACATCCCTCTTCTGTCGGTCTGGGGAGGGTGTAGACTACCACCTCCCTCCTCTGTCGGTCTGGGGAGGGTGTAGACTACCACCTGCCTCCTCTGTCAGTCTGGGGAGGGTGTAGACGACAGCATGTCTCCTCTGTTGGTCTGGGGAGGGTGTAGACTATACCACATGTCTCCTCTGTTGGTCTGGGGAGGGTGTAGACTACCACATGTCTCCTCTGTCGGTCTGGGGAGGGTGTAGACTACCACATGTCTCCTCTGTCGGTCTGGGGAGGGTGTAGACGACCACATGTCTCCTCTGTCAGTCTGGGGAGGGTGTAGACGACCACATGTCTCCTCTGTCGGTCTGGGGAGGGTGTAGACGACCACATGTCTCCTCTGTCGGTCTGGGGAGGGTGTAGACGATCACATGTCTCCTCTGTCGGTCTGGGGAGGGTGTAGATGACCACATGTCTCCTCTGTCGGTCTGGGGAGGGTGTAGACTACCACCTGCCTCCTCTGTCAGTCTGGGGAGGGTGTAGACTGCACATGCCTCCTCTGTCGGTCTGGGGAGGGTGTAGACTACCACCTCCCTCCTCTGTCAGTCTGGGGAGGGTGTAGACTACCACCTCCCTCCTCTGTCGGTCTGGGGAGGATGTAGACTACCACATGCCTCCTCTGTCGGTCTGGGGAGGGTGTAGACTACCACATGCCTCCTCTGTCGGTCTGGGGAGGGTGTAGACGACCACCTCCCTCCTCTGTCGGTCTGGAGGGTGTAGACTACCACATCCCTCCTCTGTCAGTCTGGGGAGGGTGTAGACTACCACATGCCTCCTCTGTCGGTCTGGGGATGGTGTAGACTACCACATGCCTCCTCTGTCGGTCTGGGGAGGGTGTAGACTACCACATGCCTCCTCTGTCGGTCTGGAGGGTGTAGACTACCACCTCCCTCCTCTGTCAGTCTGGGGAGGGTGTAGACTGCACATGCCTCCTCTGTCGGTCTGGGGAGGGTGTAGACTACCACCTCCCTCCTCTGTCAGTCTGGGGAGGGTGTAGACTACCACCTCCCTCCTCTGTCGGTCTGGGGAGGATGTAGACTACCACATGCCTCCTCTGTCGGTCTGGGGAGGGTGTAGACTACCACATGCCTCCTCTGTCGGTCTGGGGAGGGTGTAGACGACCACCTCCCTCCTCTGTCGGTCTGGAGGGTGTAGACTACCACATCCCTCCTCTGTCGGTCTGGGGAGGGTGTAGACTACCACATGCCTCCTCTGTCGGTCTGGGGATGGTGTAGACTACCACATGCCTCCTCTGTCGGTCTGGGGAGGGTGTAGACTACCACATGCCTCCTCTGTCGGTCTGGAGGGTGTAGACTACCACCTGCCTCCTCTGTCAGTCTGGGGAGAGTGTAGACGACCACATGCCTCCTCTGTCGGTCTGGGGAGGGTGTAGACTACCACATGCCTCCTCTGTCAGTCTGGAGGGTGTAGACTACCCCCTCCCTCCTCTGTCAGTCTGGGGAGGGTGTAGACTACCACATGTCTCCTCTGTTGGTCTGGGGAGGATGTAGACTACCACATGCCTCCTCTGTCGGTCTGGGGAGGGTGTAGACTACCACATGTCTCCTCTGTCTGTCTGGGGAGGGTGTAGACTACCACCTCCCTCCTCTGTCAGTCTGGGGAGGATGTAGACTACCACCTCCCTCCTCTGTCAATCTGGGGAGGGTGTAGACTACCACCTGCCTCCTCTGTTAGTCTGGGGAGGGTGTAGACTACCACCTGCCTCCTCTGTGAGTCTGGGGAGGGTGTAGACTACCACATCCCTCCTCTGTCGGTCTGGGGAGGGTGTAGACTACCACCTCCCTCCTCTGTCGGTCTGGGGAGGGTGTAGACTACCACCTGCCTCCTCTGTCAGTCTGGGGAGGGTGTAGACGACCGCATGTCTCCTCTGTTGGTCTTGGGATGGTGTAGACTATACCACATGTCTCCTCTCTTGGTCTGGGGAGGGTGTAGACTACCACATGTCTCCTCTGTCGGTCTGGGGAGGGTGTAGACTACCACATGTCTCCTCTGTCGGTCTGGGGAGGGTGTAGACGACCACATGTCTCCTCTGTCAGTCTGGGGAGGGTGTAGACGACCACATGTCTCCTCTGTCGGTCTGGGGAGGGTGTAGACGACCACAGGTCTCCTCTGTCGGTCTGGGGAGGGTGTAGACGACCACATGTCTCCTCTGTCGGTCTGGGGAGGGTGTAGACGACCACATGTCTCCTCTGTCGGTCTGGGGAGGGTGTAGACGACCACATGTCTCCTCTGTCGGTCTGGGGAGGGTGTAGACGACCACATGTCTCCTCTGTCGGTCTGGGGAGGGTGTAGACGACCACATGTCTCCTCTGTCGGTCTGGGGAGGGTGTAGACGACCACATGTCTCCTCTGTCGGTCTGGGGAGGGTGTAGACGACCACATGTCTCCTCTGTCGGTCTGGGGAGGGTGTAGACCAGGGGTCAGCAACCTTTTTGACATGGAGTGCCTGTTTGAAATATAGTTGTAACTAGTGTGCCTCAACAATATTCCATGCATCGTAAATATTTGTTCTCATAATCAGGTATAATTTTTACATTATTACATCATTATTGTTATTGTTATTATTAACAATATTATTATGATGGTTGTATCAACCCTAAATCTGAGTTGGGGGGGGGGGGGGAATGCAATGCAGACAAACAGCTGCATACAGTGCGACCATTTCACTCACATTTGCCCATTCATTTTTGGACACATCACACACCATCGGTGTGTGTACTGTACGTGTGCTGTCATAGCTCCACCTACAGGCCTAATAGAGAACACCAGGAGAACACCAGGATGTGAATGGAGGGTGAATGTGAGGTATATCGTGTAAATAAGTTTTGATTGATCGCAAGACTACACTGTAAAAAATATATAATAATAAGTTACCAGAACTTAAAAATATTGAGTTCAGTTACTGTGCATTAAGGTTTTCAGTTTTCAATCCATAATAATCCAGAAAAATAAGTACACAACCACATTATTTCAACCTAATAAAACTATGTTTATTGTCATTGTTTTAAGAACACAAGTTGACTTGGTAATACTCACATTTTGAGTAAAAAATATGGCTTTTAACATGTGCAATGTTCAATGAAATAGAAAAATAAATAATAAAATTAGTTGATTAATCCCACTGGTCACAATGGTGACCATAATAATGTTTTTGTTATAAGGCTCTGCAAATGTTACTGAATGATGTAGCAATGTATTTCCAGCTAAATTGAAATAATAAACAAATAAAGGGTCTCAATTAAATATGTGGTAGTAAAAAGAACCTGTGGGAGGATTTCAACAAGATAATGCGACAACAGTGCAAAATATTTCACTATAATATTTCAAAGCAAAAAAAAATATATATATATATATAATTTTTTTTTTTTTTTTTTTTAATGCTGCCCCCTGTGCCTATGCAAATGCCCCTGCGTGCCTATGCAGGCACGCGTGCCTAAGGTTGCCTACCCCTGGTGTAGACTATACCACATGTCTCCTCTGTTGGTCTGGGGAGGGTGTAGACTATACCCCATGTCTCCTCTGTCAGTCTGGGGAGGGTGTAGACTATACCCCATGTCTCCTCTGTCAGTCTGGGGAGGGTGTAGACTACCGCATGTCTCCTCTGTTGGTCTGGGGAGGGTGTAGACTACCACATGTCTCCTCTGTTGGTCTGGGGAGGGTGTAGACTATACCACATGTCTCCTCTGTTGGTCTGGGGAGGGTGTAGACTACCACCTGCCTCCTCTGTCGGTCTGGGGAGGGTGTAGACGACCGCATGTCTCCTCTGTTGGTCTGGGGAGGGTGTAGACGACCACCTGCCTCCTCTG
This sequence comes from Notolepis coatsorum, assembly GCF_963971535.1. NCBI lineage: Eukaryota > Metazoa > Chordata > Actinopteri > Aulopiformes > Paralepididae > Notolepis > Notolepis coatsorum. The sequence goes on along the minus strand of NC_140178.1, from coordinate 107,182,362 downwards.
ATACATGTGGAGTCGCCAGCCGCTTCTTTTCACCTGACAGCGAAGGATTTCACTGGGAGAACGTAACGCGTACGGAGGTTCGTGCTATCTCCCCCAGACGCGTGAATCCTTTCGGCAACTGGCTTGTCCTTCCGCGTTCCCGTTTGGCGCTCTGATTGGCCAGGTCATGTGACATGAGCGCCAATCGTGGGACGGCAAGTTTTTGCACTGTTAAGCTTAGGCACTCTTTCGAAGTTGGTTAAGGTTAGAGTTTGTCTTAGAGCGTGACGGCAAGTTCTTTCGACGGTTAAGCTTAGGCACTCTTTCGAAGTTGGTTAAGGTTAGAGTTTGTCTTAGAGCATGGCGATAGAACGCCAGGTAGTTTGCAGGCTGTTCGACGCGGAAATGGGCAAACACGCTATTGGGGCGCACATGTCACATGACCTGGCCAATCAGAGCGCCAAACGGGAACGCGGAAGGACAAGCCAGTTGCCGAAAGGATACACGCCCCCCAGACCCCCTCCCTGCCGAACAGGACTCATACCCGCGAACACGCTGCCAATTGTGTTCGTATAGGGATGACTGACCAAGCCGGAGGTACCGCGGACAGCGCGAATGGAACCCTCAGTCTCTGCGGTGGTAGGCGAGTGCTTGGAGCTCTATAGAGCTGAGAGCCGCCCACACACGCGTGTTTCTTGAGCTGGAACGCCCCCTGTTGTCAGCGGTGTTGTTTAACCCCCTTGTCTGTAGTGTGATAGTAAAGGGTTATATTTCGTATTGCATCGCTCCCGCTCTGAGCCTTACGAGATACTCTATATCGCCTGTGATACCTAATGTATCTCCCACGAACAAAAACACATGCACCCCACCTGTATGGGGCCCCGCCCCTTATGGTGGTACCACCCATATAATCATGACTCTGGTCATGACACACCCTTCCTCTATTTTCGTCCCAGCGTACTGGATGCTATGCACCATGCGAGCTAGCGGAATGAAAAGATTAAGGAAGATTAATAATGTTGGAAGCTTACCGGAGGTTGCTGGCCCCTGGCATCTTCGACGCATGTTTTCGGCGACACGACGGGCCTGTGATGTTCCTCGTTTGATGACTGCACATCGAGGTTCAGCTGTACAAGGCTGGCTGTCGGGCCAGCTTGTACTCAGGTAGGCCCTGTGTCTTCAGGCATGGGTATTAGTGTTAGTAATGCTGGTTTGTGTTGTTAACGCAACCTTGTTGTGTGTTGGCGCCAGGGGCAAGATGGTTTGGTGAACGTTCTCTGCAGGGAACGGTTTCCAAGCTGTCTTGGGCGTGCTGCTAAAACATCTAAAGCTATGCTAACATGCTATCGCTACTGCCGCATGCTATCACTACTGCTAATTGCTATGCTGTTTTAATGTCTCCGCCGTGAGATGTTGTCACTCTCCCGCCTCTTGCCCGGTTCATCAATGAAGGTCAGTCGGTAGCTGTTGTGGGGTTTTGAGTTCTATTTACCTTTTTCGGGTAAATGGGTTGACAACAGGGTAGGCCGTGGCTAGGTTGCCTAGCCAGGTATTTTACCTTGTGTTCCGGCGGGGTTTGTTGAACGGTGTTCCCATCTGGGTTGGCGTCGGGTAGTGGGGCTATGGGTCCAGCCGACATGGTAAACATGTTGCGTGTCTGTGCACAGGCAATTGTTGTCTTGGGTTCCACATTGCCTGGCGTTAGGCTGCAGTAGTATAAGGGCAGGGCCGCTTGGGAGAAATGTGAGGCCCTGTGCGTTTTTAGACGCGTGGCCCCCCATCTCCTGGGGCGGCCCTGTGTAGGGGGCTATTGTTTCATTTTGTCACTCTGCTATGAGAAGGTCTGTCTTGCTACAGCTTTCTCTCCTCTCAAACCATTCATACTGACGGTCAATCGGTATACTGGGGGAGTAGTGCGGGGGGGGGGCTTTGTTTACCTTTTTTGGTAAATGGGCTAAACTAGGGCTGGTGTTCTGTTGTGAATATTTTGAATGAAGACGGGTCTGGTCCGTCTCCCCTTAAACTTTGTGTGTATGGGTTTGCTCATTCTACAGTTTTTGTGGTTTAGCTCTTTTATTCATTTAACCTTTTCATGGTCCACACCACAGTGGAGGGTGCTGTTTGCAATCACCACTGGTGCTCCATGTTAACGTCAGTCCTTTGTTTTTGATATATTGAAACAATGCCCCGCCCGGCCGACACCATGGGTCGGCCTGGCGAGTGGCTGGTGGGCTGTTAAGGCTTGTACCGCCACGGTATGGAATTGGCAACGATTAGAACTGTGTTCGAATTGGTGTTTTTTCTATTACAGAAATGGTGTCTGGTGGAGGGGCCTTGAGGGCCGGCCGACGTCGACACATCGCGCACGGTGTTGGTAAACCACTCCGTCGAGGATGTTGACGTTATTAGCTTTGACCCAGCCGCAAGCTATAACCGCTCAGGGTTCCCCTCTCCGCAGGGGATTTTGGTCTTCTGCTGGAGCGCGGGCGGTATTGTCCTAGGCCCTACACCGCCTCACACCGCGCAGCCAGAAGAAGAGAGAGCACGGCCTCGTCAGCGGCGATGACGGGGCCCTCGACAGGCGGCCATGTTTCCCCCGCCAGTGGTGCCCTGGTTGGAGAATCGACAGGGTATCGCGAGGCCGACAGTCTTGGCGGCCGAGGGATCGGCCATTTTGGGTGATTTCGGTGTTGGTAAACCACTCCGTCGTCATTTTGCCGCGAGCAGCCCGCTCCCCGTTCAATCCTCTCTCTGGTATCCCCAGAAGCGGGGCTCTGAGCGTTCTCCTTTGGCTGCGGGCCGCGAACCTTCATTGAAGCGTATGCGGCCCCATTCTTCGCTTCTCATGGAGACAGGGGCTGACACCCAGTTGATGGCTGAGCCTGGGTCTGTCCGTGAGAATGTTGTGCTGTCAAGCGGCTCCCACACCTTGAACTGTGTTGGTTGAGCCTGGTGTTACGTCTGTCAACTTAAGTGTTGTCAGCAGGGGGGCTCGAAACCTTTTGAGGCACACAGTGCGGGCTTCCCCGGCCTCGCCTTCGCCAGGCCAGGTATCATGTTGGTGCTCCCACTCCTGGAATATTGGCAAGTGGTCGCAGCTCACATGGTTTGGGGTGGTAGTGATATCACTGCAGGGCTACGGTGTGTAGGAACCCATGGGGGCCTTACACCTTGCATGTCCGGCTGCAGAACGACTCCTTCAGCATGTTCTGGAGGGGTGTTCAGTGGGGGGGCTTTTTTGATCGGAAGCCCCCCGTATCAGACAGGCCCTTTTTCTGTCGGGGTTCCCCCTTGGGTGCGATTGCCTCGTGGGTGGTGTCAGGGTCAGGTGTTCCGACACGGAACGCGCTCCTCGCACGATTCCAGGGTTGTCTTCGCACAGCGGGGGGGACCGGGCCAACTATCTACAGTTCCTGGCGGACCTGCGCCACGTGACGGCGGGTGCGTTGGGAGTGTCGTCACATATGACTACGGCAGTACCATATGTCGAGGTAGATGGAGAGAATGGTGAGGCGGGGACTTGTGTTTACACAACCCCACCCGTTTTCAGGTTTGGTACAGACCCTGTTGTCGGGGTCTCCAGCAGGGACAGCTCTGGTCGACGAGATCCAATCTCTGTGGACGAAGCAAGCCATCGTCGTGGCGTTCTCCTCCCGGTGTTCTCTGCCCGAGAAGTCGGGAGGGAGGGGTGTAAGACCCAGGCTGGACCTGTCCCATGGGAAGGTTCGGCATTTTTTGGATCGTCTCCTACCTGTTGAACACTGTCAGGTGGGGGTCTGGTTCTCCTCCATAGACCTGTAGGATGCGTATGCGCATCCCCGATCTTCCATCCTAGGGCTTACCTACGCTTCCTTTGCAGGGTTAGCGTATGAGTACCAGAGGCTGCCGTTCGGTTTTCTCTGGCTCCCCGCATCTTCACCAAGTGCGTGGAGGCCGCACTGGGGCCTCTGCGTCATCCGGGGTTACGGAGTGTTCTGCCCTGATGACGTTCTGGTCCTTCGCGGTCAAGGTGGATCGTCAGGTCTCGTACCAGGCAGGTCTCTACCAGCCTGGGGTTGCTGTGCACTGGATGTAGAGTATTCCTCTTCCCAGTCAACGGTTGGAGGGCTATGGGCATCCATCTCGGAGCGTGTTGTCAACATGCTCGGGAGGTTCCGTCCTAGGACGGTTACGGCGCTGTCTCACGTCGCGTTTTCACCGACGCCTCCCTCGCTGGTGATGCGTCGGGCCAACGCAGTAGGGGGCAGCTGGCAAACCATGCTGCCCGGTCTGCGCTACGTTCAATGTGTTGGTGTTGAAAGCGGTCCTTCTGGTCCACAAATGGTGTGATCAGGACGGACGATACGACGTCAGTGTCGTGTATCGACAGACAGGGAGGAGTACGCTCCCCCTGTCTGCACCAGGCGGCGGGCGGCTGGCTATGGGCGTCCTCCATCTGCGCGGCCTAAGGGCTCCCCACATCCCCGGCAGGGAGAATGTGGGTGCAGGTGTACTGTCGCGGGGCGGCCCTCATCCTGACGGGTGAGGATTGCGTCTGGACATGGCCAGGCAGGTCTGGGACCGATGCCGTGCCGCCAGGGATTCTTCCCCATACATCTGTTAGGTCAGTTGTTGGGACGGGTACGTTGAGGGGCGCAGGTTCTTGATCCTGATGGTGTTACCATCTGGACTGCACATGCTCCCTCCACTGTCGCGCTTACGCGGGCAGATGACGTATGTTCCAAGTGTGGTGTAAGGCGGGGGGCCTGGACTCAGTCTCCTGCCCCCTGGTTGCTGTCCTTAGTTACCTCCAGTCTCTCCTTGATAGACTGTCGGCTTCGACGGTGAGGGTATATGCAGCAGCTATATCCTCCTATCATGGGGGTTTGAGGGGATGTCTTGTTCAGCCACCCTCTTGTGAAGCGTTTCCTGCTTGGCGCTCGACGCGTTAAGCCGGTGCAACGCTCCTTGGCTCCGACTTGGGATCTTCAATTGGTCCTCGGTCGGTTGTCCTTGGCCCCGTTTGAGCCGCTCGAGCGGGCGCCGTTGGGACAGCTGTCCTTCAGGACCGCGTTCCTTCTGGCTGTCACTTCCGCTAAACGCGTAGGTGAGCTCTGTGCTCTCTCGGTACATCCAGAGTGCCTGTCTTTTCGGACCGATTGCGGTGTCACTCTGCGACCTAATCCTGCTTTCGTGCCTGAGAATATCCGGAGTTCCTTCCGCTCCCGGGATATTGTGGTTCAGGCGTTTCGTCCTCCTCCTCACACTGGTGAGTTAGATGCGGGCCTTCACCTGTCATGTCCAGTCCGTGCTTGGGGATTTACCTCAGCCGTACTCAGGATTTCAGGGTTACCGACCAGCTTTTTGTCTGTTACGGTGGGGCTCGTGCTGGTAAGGCACTGTCGGAGCAGCGCCTGTCCCATTGGTTGTGCGAGGGTGTTACCCTCTGCTACACGCTGGCTGGGCAGGATCCCCCTGGGGGCGTCAGGGCGCACTCCACTCGTGGGGTGGCTGCCTCTGCCGCTCTCCTGGGTGGGGCCTCGGTGGAGGCCATCTGTGCTGCAGCTTCATGGTCCTCCCCGGGCTCCTTTGTAAGGTTTTTCCTCATGGACATGACCGGGGGTTCTGTCTCCCAGGCGGTTCTGGGGTCTGTGGCCTTTCCTGCTTCCCGTCCTTTGGTCGGGTAGCAGGAGTGTATGGGTATGGGCCGCAGTGTGTTGAGTCACACGTGGTTCCGCCTGTACGGTGTGTTCAAGGGGTTCTGGCTCCCTCTTGTTCGCATTCAGGTGGAGTTGACTGCGCCCCCCCTTCGTTAGGAAGGATGGGGTGACAGGGCTCCCCGCACCCCTTGATGTGGGCTTACGGGTCCTCAGGGGGTACATCTGTCGGGTCTCGCACCCGCTCTTCCCCATTATCTCGTAAGGCTCAGAGCGGGAGCGATGCAATACGAAATATAACGATAGGTTATGTAGATAACCTAGTTATATTAGTATTGGCTAAGCTCCCGCTCTGCGCGCCCTGAGTTCCCTCTTGAGGGATCTTTTCCTGGGACGGGTTTTTGGCGAGGAAGGGTGTGTCATGACCAGAGTCATGATTATATGGGTGGTACCACCATAAGGGGCGGGGCCCCATACAGGTGGGGTGCATGTGTTTTTGTTCGTGGGAGATACATTAGGTATCACAGGCGATATAGAGTATCTCGTAAGGCTCAGAGCGGGAGCTTAGCCAATACTAATATAACTAGGTTATCTACATAACCTATCGTTAACCTTCTGTAGTGTGGTAGTGAAAGGGTTAACACTGTCTGTAGTGTGAGAGTAAAGGGTTAACCTTCTGTAGTGTGGTAGTGAAAGGGTTAACCCTTTTCCGTGCGGCAGTGAAAGGGTTATAACCTTCTGTATTGTCGCAGTGAAAGGGTTAACCATTCGACAGTGTGGCAAGTGGAAGGGTTAATGAACGTTGTTGTCATGCGGTCCCTTCATTTAAGATGGAGGCGTCTTTCTCTCTTATCTCCCGAGGGTCATTCTGTACATAATATGCTGTTTAATAAAAAAAAAAAAAAAAATTATTTAACCTTTATTTATCCAGGCAAGCAATTAAGAACAAAGAGGGAGAGAGAGAGAAGAAAGAAGGAGAGGGAGGGAGGTAGGTGAGGGGGCTCAGGGGGAGGAGAGAATAGTCTGAGGGTTATGCGTGTGATTGGGAGGCAGTCGGCAGGTGCAACAATCGGTTAAGATCTGTTGCAGATTTTGTTTAAAAGCAGTGAGCGATGTGAGGGCAGTGAGTTTAAGGGTGTTTTGTAATGTGTTCCAGTCAGATGCAGCAGTAAAAAAAAAAATTATAATAATATACTGTAATGAGAACATACTGAGGACACACACCTAAAACAGAGTCACATGGTTCTCCGTGTGTGTGCGTGGTACACTCAGTAACTTTAAGTAAATGCTGAAATATACTTTCACACACCTTTATGGTTGATAATATTGATATAAAACACACTTCTTAAATCAATATCTCAAAAGAATATAACGACTAACTTTCATACTGTCTTTTACTATTATGTACTTTGCTACTAAGTAATCTACTGTGCCTACAGTACTATGCTAATATGTCTATATTACTACCTACTATGCTAATATGTCTATACGACTACCTACTATGCTAATATGTCTATACGACTACCTACTATGCTAATATGTCTATACTACTACATACTATACTAATATGTCTATATTACTACCTACTATACTAATATGTCTATATTACTACCTACTATGCTAATATGTCTATACCACTACCTACTATACTAATATGTCTATACCACTACCTACTATGCTAATATGTCTATACCACTACCTACTATACTAATATGTCTATACCACTACCTACTATACTAATATGTCTATACCACTACCTACTATGCGAATATGTCTATACCACTACCTACTATACTAATATGTCTATACCACTACCTACTATGCGAATATGTCTATACTGCTATACACTCAACAGTGTAGCACTCAGGTTTGACACTGTTTGATGAACATGTCACTGACCCTTAGCTGCCAGAGTTGTACCCTTCCTGCTGACTTGTTGTCGCTTTGGATAAAAGCATTCAGCTAGAACTGTTGTACCGGGTGACTTGGCTGTTCCATTAAGGAAAAGTACATTTAGCCAATCAGCCCTCTCGGTGAGAGCTGCCAAGACCTGGAACTCCATTCCAATTTACATCCGCAATATTGAAACACACAGATAATTCAAACACATCAAAACATGGTTAAGAAATAACTACACATGTGAACACAACAGCCCTGCAGAACTCTAACCCCATATGCTTGCCTGTACCTAATATGTAGAATTATTTGTTTGTACATTGTCTGTACATATCTGATGTAAATATTTTGCATGATGTGTTTTTAACCTGTTCTTAATTAACTGTATGCCATATAGAATAGAATAGAATAGAATAGAATAGAATAGAATAGAATAGAATAGAATAGAATAGAATAGAAAACTTTATTGCCATTTCAACACATGGTTGATTGAGATTTGTCTTGGTGCCAGCACATACAGTACTGTTTTTATACATACAGTATAAAAACATACAATATAAAAACACAAGAATACATGCAATACAATCCCCACAATAAAAGTTTTACACAAACAATTAAAAAGAAAAAATGCTACAGTACCTAAAATAAATAGCTCAGTGTTCCAGTTTAAAGTGCATATTGCCTTAAAGTGCCTGTCGGCTGGTGCTAGCCCTAGTGGTGCAAAGTGCCTGTACATTTGTACTTGAGTTCAGGTGACGGACAGCCTCGGGATAAGTACTGTTTTTAAACCGGGATGTCCTGCACCTGAGACTTTGGAGTCTTCTGCCAGAGGGAAGGGGGTTAAAGCAGGGGCGTCATTTTGGTATGGCAAGGTATGGCACTCGCCATACGTACCTTGGCAAATAAAAAATAAAATACGTTTTTTTTTTTTGTTTTTTTTTTTTTTTAATTACAATATTTTTTATGTTGATTTAGAATTCGAATGTCAACATTATGAACGAAGCTTCGAACTATTCGGTACAGCCCTAGCATGTTTTGATATTGTCAATTATCTCACTTTTACTAGGTGACTTTTACTACTAACTCAAATATGCCAAAAAAAAGGAAAATGGACATACAGACGTTTTTTAATCAAAGGGCAGCAGAGACAAGTGATACAGGGACACAGGTAAGGTCTTACAATGGCTTAGTGATTATACCAGTGCAGTTCAGCATTCAGTAACCCATACTTTTTGTGAACGTGTTTTTGATACTACATTCTGTTGAACACACACATCAAAACCGTACCTAAGGAAAATTGGCTCAATTGCAATTGCAATTGCAATTGGTCTAATACAAGCCGGGTTTCATGTATATTAGAGTTATTGTTGTTATATGCTGGCCTGGCTGTGCAGTAAATACCTTATAATGGTATGGTGTTAATGTTTACCAAGAGAGTAAGCCTACCTCAGAATTGTATAAAACGAAGTTGTTATTATTATTATTATACCAGTATTGTGATTGCACTATTTTACTTTATTTAACTTTTTTTGACCACCTGTAATTGCTTTACTGGTTTACTACCGTATTTCATACAGTACTTGCTTGGTTTCAATAAATGAACCCAGTGCATTTTACTGGGTTCAAACTGACACAAAATGTTGATTTATTCATTATGATCTGTTTGAAAATTAGAAATATAGGCCTCTCTCTTATACATGCCTCCACCTAATACAAGCCTGGTATCCGCTACAGTTGAAACAAATACAAGCCGGGGTTACTATTAGAGGAATTACGGTAAGTGAATTGTATAGAAACAACTCACCAAAAGTGACTATTGCGCAACTGATTTGACAAAAAAAATCCACCAAGGGGGGGAAACCCCATCCTTCACCCCCCCCCCCCCCCCCCCTCCCGAATTGCCATACCTTGGCTTTTACTGAAATGACGCCACTGGGTTAAAGAGGTCGTAAGCAGGGTGAGAGGGGTCCCTGATCACCTTCTCCCCTTTCCGCCTGATTTGAGTGGCATAAATGGAGGCCACAGAGGGGAGATCACAGCCGATGATTTTTGACGCTGTGCGTACAGTTCTTTCTAGATGTCCCCTATCATGGACGGTAGTGTTTCCGTACCACACAGTCATAGAGAAGGTAAGGACACTCTCCACAGTGGTTCTGTAAAAGCTGAGCATCGCCTCCCTGGACACACCAAACTTTTTAAGCTGGCGCAGGGAGTGGAGCCTCTGGTGGGCTTTGCTAATTATGAGGCTGGTGTTAGCTTCCCATTTAAAATTATCACATATGGTGATGCAGAGGAATTTAAAACTGTCTACCCTCTCCACCTGCTGGCCGTTTATGTACAGAGGAGGGTGGACTGCCTCCCCGCGCCGGAAGTCAACTATCATTTCCTTTGTCTTAGAAATGTTTAAAAGCAGGTCGTTCTCCTTGCACCATACAGCAAAGCTATCAACTTCAGCTCTATAGGCCGATTCATCCCTGTTCTTAATTAGTCCCACTACTGTTGTGTCATCCGCGTATTTAAAAAATCTGACAGAATCAGAGTGGGAGGCACAGTCATTAGTGTGTAGACAGTAGAGCAGAGGAGAGAGGACACAGCCCTGGGGGGCCCCGGTGTTCAAGGTCCTGGATCTAGAGAACAAATGACCTATTTTAACCACTTGTTCTCTGTCTGAGAGAAAATCTAGAATAAAATAGCACAGAGACTCGTCAATTCCTAGCCATTTAAGTTTTTCAAATAGTTTAAAAGGCACAATCGTGTTAAACACTGAACTGGAATCAATAAACAAAATTGGTACATAAGTGGCAGAGGCCTCCAGGTGCTGCAGGATGGTGTGTAAACACATAGATACAGCATCCCCTACAGACCTGTTGGGCTGATAAGCAAACTGATACATGTCTAATTTAACAATACTAGATAAATGATCACAGACAAGCCGCTCGAACACCTTCATAATGACAGAGGTCAGAGCGACGGGCCTGTAATCATTCAGACAAGCAACGCTAGATTTCTTGGGCACGGGTATGACTATGGCAGATTTATAGCAGGAAATGTTATGTTATGGTTATGCTTTTTAACATTAGGCCCAGGGACAACAGTTGAAAATTAGCTTTGGCTAACACTGTCTCACACTTTTACTTTTATGTTCATTAATGTGTGCTGTCCCTGTTCAAATAAAGAAAATATATATATTTTTTAATCCTCTTTTTCTCCCCATCCCAATTTAGTCGTTATGCCAATTCCCCCCCTCCCCTACCTGGTTGTTGTGCGCATGTTCCTCCTACTGGTCGGTACAAGGGAACCCTGAAGTCCACCACATGCTTCCTCCGACACATGTGGAGACAGCCAGTGGCTCTCTTCTCACCTGGCAGCGAGGACTCTCATTGGTGAAGCGTAACGCGTGGCAGGTCACGCTGCCTTCACCATTTCCTGCCTTTCGCTGAGCAGGCGCCCAGACATGACCTGTAGGCGTCGCTGTCCACAACACCAGATTACCCCCCACGACTTCCCTCCCCGCTAACTCAGCCAAACGAGATAGTATGACGACCGGCCCAAGCCGCA
>NC_140178.1:107145739-107166093 GCF_963971535.1 Notolepis coatsorum | reverse complement strand
TCTCTCTCTCAGTGACTCCTCTCTCTCTCAGTGACTCCTCTCTCTCTCAGTGACTCCTCTCTCTCTCTCAGTGACTCCTCTCTCTCTCAGTGACTCCTCTCTCTCTCAGTGACTCCTCTCTCTCTCAGTGACTCCTCTCTCTCTCAGTGACTCCTCTCTCTCTCAGTGACTCCTCTCTCTCTCAGTGACTCCTCTCTCTCTCAGTGACTCCTCTCTCTCTCAGTGACTCCTCTCTCTCTCAGTGACTCCTCTCTCTCTCAGTGACTCTCTCTCTCTCTCAGTGACTCCTCTCTCTCTCAGTGACTCCTCTCTCTCTCAGTGACTCCTCTCTCTCTCAGTGACTCCTCTCTCTCTCTCTCAGTGACTCCTCTCTCTCTCAGTGACTCCTCTCTCTCTCTCAGTGACTCCTCTCTCTCTCAGTGACTCCTCTCTCTCCTCTCAGTGACTCCTCTCTCTCTCAGTGACTCCTCTCTCTCTCAGTGACTCCTCTCTCTCTCTCAGTGACTCCTCTCTCTCTCAGTGACTCCTCTCTCTCTCAGTGACTCCTCTCTCAGTGACTCCTCTCTCTCTCAGTGACTCCTCTCTCTCTCAGTGACTCCTCTCTCTCTCAGTGACTCCTCTCTCTCTCAGTGACTCCTCTCTCTCTCAGTGACTCCTCTCTCTCTCAGTGACTCCTCTCTCTCTCAGTGACTCCTCTCTCTCTCAGTGACTCCTCTCTCTCTCAGTGACTCCTCTCTCTCTCAGTGACTCCTCTCTCTCTCAGTGACTCCTCTCTCTCTCAGTGACTCCTCTCTCTCTCTCAGTGACTCCTCTCTCTCTCAGTGACTCCTCTCTCTCTCAGTGACTCCTCTCTCTCTCAGTGACTCCTCTCTCTCTCTCAGTGACTCCTCTCTCTCTCAGTGACTCCTCTCTCTCTCAGTGACTCCTCTCTCTCTCAGTGACTCCTCTCTCTCTCTCAGTGACTCCTCTCTCTCTCAGTGACTCCTCTCTCAGTGACTCCTCTCTCTCTCAGTGACTCCTCTCTCTCTCAGTGACTCCTCTCTCTCTCTCAGTGACTCCTCTCTCTCAGTGACTCCTCTCTCTCTCAGTGACTCCTCTCTCTCTCAGTGACTCCTCTCTCTCTCAGTGACTCCTCTCTCTCTCAGTGACTCCTCTCTCTCAGTGACTCCTCTCTCTCTCAGTGACTCCTCTCTCTCTCAGTGACTCCTCTCTCTCTCAGTGACTCCTCTCTCTCTCAGTGACTCCTCTCTCTCTCAGTGACTCCTCTCTCTCTCTCAGTGACTCCTCTCTCTCTCAGTGACTCCTCTCTCTCTCTCAGTGACTCCTCTCTCTCTCTCAGTGACTCCTCTCTCTCTCAGTGACTCCTCTCTCTCTCTCAGTGACTCCTCTCTCTCTCTCAGTGACTCCTCTCTCTCTCAGTGACTCCTCTCTCTCTCAGTGACTCCTCTCTCTCTCAGTGACTCCTCTCTCTCTCTCAGTGACTCCTCTCTCTCTCAGTGACTCCTCTCTCTCTCAGTGACTCCTCTCTCTCTCAGTGACTCCTCTCTCTCTCAGTGACTCCTCTCTCTCTCAGTGACTCCTCTCTCTCTCAGTGACTCCTCTCTCTCAGTGACTCCTCTCTCTCTCAGTGACTCCTCTCTCTCTCAGTGACTCCTCTCTCTCTCAGTGACTCCTCTCTCTCTCAGTGACTCCTCTCTCTCTCAGTGACTCCTCTCTCTCTCAGTGACTCCTCTCTCTCTCAGTGACTCCTCTCTCTCTCTCAGTGACTCCTCTCTCTCTCAGTGACTCCTCTCTCTCTCAGTGACTCCTCTCTCTCTCAGTGACTCCTCTCTCAGTGACTCCTCTCTCTCTCAGTGACTCCTCTCTCTCTCAGTGACTCCTCTCTCTCTCTCAGTGACTCCTCTCTCTCAGTGACTCCTCTCTCTCTCAGTGACTCCTCTCTCTCTCTCAGTGACTCCTCTCTCTCTCAGTGACTCCTCTCTCTCTCAGTGACTCCTCTCTCTCTCAGTGACTCCTCTCTCTCTCAGTGACTCCTCTCTCTCTCAGTGACTCCTCTCTCTCTCTCAGTGACTCCTCTCTCAGTGACTCCTCTCTCTCTCAGTGACTCCTCTCTCTCTCAGTGACTCCTCTCTCTCTCAGTGACTCCTCTCTCTCAGTGACTCCTCTCTCTCTCAGTGACTCCTCTCTCTCTCTCAGTGACTCCTCTCTCTCTCAGTGACTCCTCTCTCTCTCAGTGACTCCTCTCTCTCTCAGTGACTCCTCTCTCTCTCAGTGACTCCTCTCTCTCTCAGTGACTCCTCTCTCTCTCTCAGTGACTCCTCTCTCTCTCAGTGACTCCTCTCTCTCTCAGTGACTCCTCTCTCTCTCAGTGACTCCTCTCTCAGTGACTCCTCTCTCTCTCAGTGACTCCTCTCTCTCTCAGTGACTCCTCTCTCTCTCTCAGTGACTCCTCTCTCTCTCAGTGACTCCTCTCTCTCTCAGTGACTCCTCTCTCTCTCAGTGACTCCTCTCTCTCTCTCAGTGACTCCTCTCTCTCTCAGTGACTCCTCTCTCTCTCAGTGACTCCTCTCTCTCTCAGTGACTCCTCTCTCTCTCAGTGACTCCTCTCTCTCTCAGTGACTCCTCTCTCTCTCAGTGACTCCTCTCTCTCTCAGTGACTCCTCTCTCTCTCAGTGACTCCTCTCTCTCTCAGTGACTCCTCTCTCTCTCAGTGACTCCTCTCTCTCTCAGTGACTCCTCTCTCTCTCAGTGACTCCTCTCTCTCTCAGTGACTCCTCTCTCTCTCAGTGACTCCTCTCTCTCTCTCAGTGACTCCTCTCTCTCTCAGTGACTCCTCTCTCTCTCAGTGACTCCTCTCTCTCTCAGTGACTCCTCTCTCAGTGACTCCTCTCTCTCTCAGTGACTCCTCTCTCTCTCAGTGACTCCTCTCTCTCTCTCAGTGACTCCTCTCTCAGTGACTCCTCTCTCTCTCAGTGACTCCTCTCTCTCTCAGTGACTCCTCTCTCTCTCTCAGTGACTCCTCTCTCTCTCAGTGACTCCTCTCTCTCTCAGTGACTCCTCTCTCTCTCAGTGACTCCTCTCTCTCTCAGTGACTCCTCTCTCTCTCAGTGACTCCTCTCTCTCTCAGTGACTCCTCTCTCTCTCAGTGACTCCTCTCTCTCTCAGTGACTCCTCTCTCTCTCAGTGACTCCTCTCTCTCTCAGTGACTCCTCTCTCTCTCAGTGACTCCTCTCTCTCTCAGGTGACTCCTCTCTCTCTCAGTGACTCCTCTCTCTCTCAGTGACTCCTCTCTCTCTCAGTGACTCCTCTCTCTCTCAGTGACTCCTCTCTCTCTCAGTGACTCCTCTCTCTCTCAGTGACTCCTCTCTCCCTCAGTGACTCCTCTCTCTCTCAGTGACTCCTCTCTCTCTCTCAGTGACTCCTCTCTCTCTTCAGTGACTCCTCTCTCTCTCAGTGACTCATCTCTCTCTCAGTGACTCCTCTCTCTCTCAGTGACTCCTCTCTCTCTCAGTGACTCCTCCTCTCTCTCTCAGTGACTCCTCTCTCTCTCTCAGTGACTCCTCTCTCAGTGACTCCTCTCTCTCTCAGTGACTCCTCTCTCTCTCTCAGTGACTCCTCTCTCTCTCTCAGTGACTCCTCTCTCTCTCAGTGACTCATCTCTCTCTCAGTGACTCCTCTCTCTCTCTCAGTGACTCCTCTCTCTCTCAGTGACTCCTCTCTCTCTCTCAGTGACTCCTCTCTCTCTCTCAGTGACTCCTCTCTCTCTCAGTGACTCCTCTCTCTCTCTCAGTGACTCCTCTCTCTCTCAGTGACTCCTCTCTCTCTCAGTGACTCCTCTCTCTCTCTCAGTGACTCCTCTCTCTCTCAGTGACTCCTCTCTCTCTCAGTGACTCCTCTCTCTCTCTCAGTGACTCCTCTCTCTCTCTCAGTGACTCTCTCAGTGACTCCTCTCTCTCTCAGTGACTCCTCTCTCTCTCTCAGTGACTCCTCTCTCTCTCAGTGACTCCTCTCTCTCTCAGTGACTCCTCTCTCTCTCAGTGACTCCTCTCTCTCTCTCAGTGACTCCTCTCTCTCTCAGTGACTCCTCTCTCTCTCTCAGTGACTCCTCTCTCTCTCTCAGTGACTCCTCTCTCTCAGTGACTCCTCTCTCTCTCAGTGACTCCTCTCTCTCTCAGTGACTCCTCTCTCTCTCAGTGACTCCTCTCTCTCCTCAGTGACTCCTCTCTCTCTCAGTGACTCCTCTCTCTCTCAGTGACTCCTCTCTCTCTCAGTGACTCCTCTCTCTCTCAGTGACTCCTCTCTCTCTCAGTGACTCCTCTCTCTCTCTCAGTGACTCCTCTCTCTCTCAGTGACTCCTCTCTCTCTCAGTGACTCCTCTCTCTCTCAGTGACTCCTCTCTCTCTCAGTGACTCCTCTCTCTCTCAGTGACTCCTCTCTCTCTCAGTGACTCCTCTCTCTCTCAGTGACTCCTCTCTCTCTCAGTGACTCCTCTCTCAGTGACTCCTCTCTCTCAGTGACTCTTCTCTCTCTCTCAGTGACTCCTCTCTCTCTCAGTGACTCCTCTCTCTCTCAGTGACTCCTCTCTCTCTCAGTGACTCCTCTCTCTCTCTCAGTGACTCCTCTCTCTCTCAGTGACTCCTCTCTCTCTCTCAGTGACTCCTCTCTCTCTCAGTGACTCCTCTCTCTCACTCTCTCAGTGACTCCTCTCTCTCTCAGTGACTCCTCTCTCTCTCAGTGACTCCTCTCTCTCTCTCAGTGACTCCTCTCTCTCTCAGTGACTCCTCTCTCTCTCAGTGACTCCTCTCTCTCAGTGACTCCTCTCTCTCTCAGTGACTCATCTCTCTCTCAGTGACTCCTCTCTCAGTGACTCCTCTCTCTCTCAGTGACTCCTCTCTCTCTCAGTGACTCCTCTCTCTCTCAGTGACTCCTCTCTCTCTCAGTGACTCCTCTCTCTCTCAGTGACTCCTCTCTCTCTCAGTGACTCCTCTCTCTCTCAGTGACTCCTCTCTCTCTCAGTGACTCCTCTCTCTCTCAGTGACTCCTCTCTCTCTCAGTGACTCCTCTCTCTCTCAGTGACTCCTCTCTCTCTCTCAGTGACACCTCTCTCTCTCAGTGACTCCTCTCTCTCTCAGTGGCTCCTCTCTCTCTCAGTGACTCCTCTCTCTCTCTCAGTGACTCCTCTCTCTCTCAGTGACTCCTCTCTCTCTCAGTGACTCCTCTCTCTCTCAGTGACTCCTCTCTCTCTCTCAGTGACTCCTCTCTCTCTCAGTGACTCTCTCTCTCAGTGACTCCTCTCTCTCTCAGTGACTCCTCTCTCTCTCAGTGACTCCTCTCTCTCTCTCAGTGACTCCTCTCCTCAGTGACTCCTCTCTCTCTCAGTGACTCCTCTCTCTCTCAGTGACTCCTCTCTCTCTCAGTGACTCCTCTCTCTCTCAGTGACTCCTCTCTCAGTGACTCCTCTCTCTCTCTCAGTGACTCCTCTCTCTCTCAGTGACTCCTCTCTCTCTCAGTGACTCCTCTCTCTCTCAGTGACTCCTCTCTCTCTCAGTGACTCCTCTCTCTCTCTCTCAGTGACTCCTCTCTCTCTATCAGTGACTCCTCTCTCTCTCTCAGTGACTCCTCTCTCTCTCTCAGTGACTCCTCTCTCTCAGTGACTCCTCTCTCTCTCAGTGACTCCTCTCTCTCTCTCTCAGTGACTCCTCTCTCTCTCAGTGACTCCTCTCTCTCTCAGTGACTCCTCTCTCTCTCAGTGACTCCTCTCTCTCTCTCAGTGACTCCTCTCTCTCTCAGTGACTCCTCTCTCTCTCAGTGGCTCCTCTCTCTCTCAGTGACTCCTCTCTCTCTCAGTGACTCCTCTCTCTCTCAGTGACTCCTCTCTCTCTCAGTGACTCCTCTCTCTCAGTGACTCCTCTCTCTCTCAGTGACTCCTCTCTCTCTCTCAGTGACTCCTCTCTCTCTCAGTGACTCCTCTCTCTCTCAGTGACTCCTCTCTCAGTGACTCCTCTCTCTCTCAGTGACTCCTCTCTCTCTCAGTGACTCCTCTCTCTCTCTCAGTGACTCCTCTCTCTCTCAGTGACTCCTCTCTCTCTCAGTGACTCCTCTCTCTCTCAGTGACTCCTCTCTCAGTGACTCCTCTCTCTCTCAGTGACTCCTCTCTCTCTCAGTGACTCCTCTCTCTCTCTCAGTGACTCCTCTCTCAGTGACTCCTCTCTCTCTCAGTGACTCCTCTCTCTCTCAGTGACTCCTCTCTCTCTCTCAGTGACTCCTCTCTCTCTCAGTGACTCCTCTCTCTCTCAGTGACTCCTCTCTCTCTCAGTGACTCCTCTCTCTCTCAGTGACTCCTCTCTCTCTCAGTGACTCATCTCTCTCTCTCAGTGACTCCTCTCTCTCTCAGTGACTCCTCTCTCTCTCAGTGACTCCTCTCTCTCTCAGTGACTCCTCTCTCTCTCAGTGACTCCTCTCTCTCTCAGTGACTCCTCTCTCTCTCAGTGACTCCTCTCTCTCTCAGTGACTCCTCTCTCTCTCAGTGACTCCTCTCTCTCTCAGTGACTCCTCTCTCTCTCAGTGACTCCTCTCTCTCTCAGTGACTCCTCTCTCTCTCAGTGACTCCTCTCTCCCTCAGTGACTCCTCTCTCTCTCAGTGACTCCTCTCTCTCTCTCAGTGACTCCTCTCTCTCTTCAGTGACTCCTCTCTCTCTCAGTGACTCCTCTCTCTCTCAGTGACTCCTCTCTCTCTCAGTGACTCCTCTCTCTCTCAGTGACTCCTCCTCTCTCTCTCAGTGACTCCTCTCTCTCTCTCAGTGACTCCTCTCTCTCAGTGACTCCTCTCTCTCTCAGTGACTCCTCTCTCTCTCTCAGTGACTCCTCTCTCTCTCTCAGTGACTCCTCTCTCTCTCAGTGACTCATCTCTCTCTCAGTGACTCCTCTCTCTCTCTCAGTGACTCCTCTCTCTCTCAGTGACTCCTCTCTCTCTCAGTGACTCTCTCTCTCTCTCAGTGACTCCTCTCTCTCTCAGTGACTCCTCTCTCTCTCTCAGTGACTCCTCTCTCTCTCAGTGACTCCTCTCTCTCTCAGTGACTCCTCTCTCTCTCTCAGTGACTCCTCTCTCTCTCAGTGACTCCTCTCTCTCTCAGTGACTCCTCTCTCTCTCTCAGTGACTCCTCTCTCTCTCTCAGTGACTCTCTCAGTGACTCCTCTCTCTCTCAGTGACTCCTCTCTCTCTCTCAGTGACTCCTCTCTCTCTCAGTGACTCCTCTCTCTCTCAGTGACTCCTCTCTCTCTCAGTGACTCCTCTCTCTCTCTCAGTGACTCCTCTCTCTCTCAGTGACTCCTCTCTCTCTCTCAGTGACTCCTCTCTCTCTCTCAGTGACTCCTCTCTCTCTCAGTGACTCCTCTCTCTCTCAGTGACTCCTCTCTCTCTCAGTGACTCCTCTCTCTCTCTCAGTGACTCCTCTCTCTCTCTCAGTGACTCCTCTCTCTCTCAGTGACTCCTCTCTCTCTCAGTGACTCCTCTCTCTCTCTCAGTGACTCCTCTCTCTCTCAGTGACTCCTCTCTCTCTCAGTGACTCCTCTCTCTCTCAGTGACTCCTCTCTCTCTCTCAGTGACTCCTCTCTCTCTCAGTGACTCCTCTCTCTCTCAGTGACTCCTCTCTCTCTCTCAGTGACTCCTCTCTCTCTCTCAGTGACTCTCTCAGTGACTCCTCTCTCTCTCAGTGACTCCTCTCTCTCTCTCAGTGACTCCTCTCTCTCTCAGTGACTCCTCTCTCTCTCAGTGACTCCTCTCTCTCTCAGTGACTCCTCTCTCTCTCAGTGACTCCTCTCTCTCTCAGTGACTCCTCTCTCTCTCAGTGACTCCTCTCTCTCTCTCAGTGACTCCTCTCTCTCTCTCAGTGACTCCTCTCTCTCTCAGTGACTCCTCTCTCTCTCAGTGACTCCTCTCTCTCTCTCAGTGACTCCTCTCTCTCTCTCAGTGACTCCTCTCTCTCTCAGTGACTCCTCTCTCTCTCAGTGACTCCTCTCTCTCTCTCTCAGTGACTCCTCTCTCTCTCTCAGTGACTCCTCTCTCTCTCAGTGACTCCTCTCTCTCAGTGACTCCTCTCTCTCTCTCAGTGACTCCTCTCTCTCTCAGTGACTCCTCTCTCTCTCTCAGTGACTCCTCTCTCTCTCAGTGACTCCTCTCTCTCTCTCAGTGACTCCTCTCTCTCTCTCAGTGACTCCTCTCTCTCTCAGTGACTCCTCTCTCTCTCTCAGTGACTCCTCTCTCTCTCAGTGACTCCTCTCTCTCTCAGTGACTCCTCTCTCTCTCAGTGACTCCTCTCTCTCTCAGTGACTCCTCTCTCTCTCAGTGACTCCTCTCTCCCTCAGTGACTCCTCTCTCTCTCAGTGACTCCTCTCTCTCTCTCAGTGACTCCTCTCTCCCTCAGTGACTCCTCTCTCTCTCAGTGACTCCTCTCTCTCTCAGTGACTCCTCTCTCTCAGTGACTCCTCTCTCTCTCAGTGACTCCTCTCTCTCTCAGTGACTCCTCTCTCTCTCAGTGACTCCTCTCTCTCCCTCAGTGACTCCTCTCTCTCTCAGTGACTCCTCTCTCTCTCAGTGACTCCTCTCTCTCTCAGTGACTCATCTCTCTCTCAGTGACTCCTCTCTCTCTCAGTGACTCCTCTCTCTCTCAGTGACTCCTCTCTCTCTCAGTGACTCCTCTCTCTCTCAGTGACTCCTCTCTCTCTCAGTGACTCCTCTCTCAGTGACTCCTCTCTCTCTCAGTGACTCTTCTCTCTCTCTCAGTGACTCCTCTCTCTCTCAGTGACTCCTCTCTCTCTCAGTGACTCCTCTCTCTCTCAGTGACTCCTCTCTCTCTCTCTCAGTGACTCCTCTCTCTCTCAGTGACTCCTCTCTCTCTTTCTCTCTCAGTGACTCCTCTCTCTCTCAGTGACTCCTCTCTCTCACTCTCTCAGTGACTCCTCTCTCTCTCAGTGACTCCTCTCTCTCTCAGTGACCTCCTCTCTCTCTCTCAGTGACTCCTCTCTCTCTCAGTGACTCCTCTCTCTCTCAGTGACTCCTCTCTCAGTGACTCCTCTCTCTCTCAGTGACTCATCTCTCTCTCAGTGACTCTCTCTCTCAGTGACTCCTCTCTCTCTCAGTGACTCCTCTCTCTCTCAGTGACTCCTCTCTTTCTCAGTGACTCCTCTCTCTCTCAGTGACTCCTCTCTCTCTCAGTGACTCCTCTCTCTCTCAGTGACTCCTCTCTCTCTCAGTGACTCCTCTCTCTCTCAGTGACTCCTCTCTCTCTCAGTGACTCCTCTCTCTCTCAGTGACTCCTCTCTCTCTCAGTGACTCCTCTCTCTCTCTCAGTGACTCCTCTCTCTCTCAGTGACTCCTCTCTCTCTCAGTGGCTCCTCTCTCTCTCAGTGACTCCTCTCTCTCTCTCAGTGACTCCTCTCTCTCTCAGTGACTCCTCTCTCTCTCAGTGACTCCTCTCTCTCTCAGTGACTCCTCTCTCTCTCAGTGACTCCTCTCTCTCTCAGTGACTCCTCTCTCAGTGACTCCTCTCTCTCTCAGTGACTCCTCTCTCTCTCTCAGTGACTCCTCTCTCAGTGACTCCTCTCTCTCTCAGTGACTCCTCTCTCTCTCAGTGACTCCTCTCTCTCTCAGTGACTCCTCTCTCTCTCAGTGACTCCTCTCTCAGTGACTCCTCTCTCTCTCTCAGTGACTCCTCTCTCTCTCAGTGACTCCTCTCTCTCTCAGTGACTCCTCTCTCTCTCAGTGACAACTCTCTCTCTCTCAGTGACTCCTCTCTCTCTATCAGTGACTCTCTCTCTCTCTCAGTGACTCCTCTCTCTCTCTCAGTGACTCCTCTCTCTCTCAGTGACTCCTCTCTCTCTCTCAGTGACTCCTCTCTCTCTCTCAGTGACTCCTCTCTCTCTCAGTGACTCCTCTCTCTCTCAGTGACTCCTCTCTCTCTCAGTGACTCCTCTCTCTCTCAGTGACTCCTCTCTCTCTCAGTGACTCCTCTCTCTCTCAGTGGCTCCTCTCTCTCTCAGTGACTCCTCTCTCTCTCAGTGACTCCTCTCTCTCTCAGTGACTCCTCTCTCTCTCAGTGACTCCTCTCTCTCAGTGACTCCTCTCTCTCTCAGTGACTCCTCTCTCTCTCTCAGTGACTCCTCTCTCTCTCAGTGACTCCTCTCTCTCTCAGTGACTCCTCTCTCAGTGACTCCTCTCTCTCTCAGTGACTCCTCTCTCTCTCAGTGACTCCTCTCTCTCTCTCAGTGACTCCTCTCTCTCTCAGTGACTCCTCTCTCTCTCAGTGACTCCTCTCTCTCTCAGTGACTCCTCTCTCAGTGACTCCTCTCTCTCTCAGTGACTCCTCTCTCTCTCAGTGACTCCTCTCTCTCTCTCAGTGACTCCTCTCTCAGTGACTCCTCTCTCTCTCAGTGACTCCTCTCTCTCTCAGTGACTCCTCTCTCTCTCTCAGTGACTCCTCTCTCTCTCAGTGACTCCTCTCTCTCTCAGTGACTCCTCTCTCTCTCAGTGACTCCTCTCTCTCTCAGTGACTCCTCTCTCTCTCAGTGACTCATCTCTCTCTCTCAGTGACTCCTCTCTCTCTCAGTGACTCCTCTCTCTCTCAGTGACTCCTCTCTCTCTCTCAGTGACTCCTCTCTCTCTCAGTGACTCCTCTCTCTCTCAGTGACTCCTCTCTCTCTCAGTGACTCCTCTCTCTCTCAGTGACTCCTCTCTCTCTCAGTGACTCCTCTCTCTCTCTCAGTGACTCCTCTCTCAGTGACTCCTCTCTCTCTCAGTGACTCCTCTCTCTCTCAGTGACTCCTCTCTCTCTCAGTGACTCCTCTCTCTCTCAGTGACTCCTCTCTCTCTCAGTGACTCCTCTCTCTCTCTCAGTGACTCCTCTCTCTCTCAGTGACTCCTCTCTCTCTCAGTGACTCCTCTCTCTCTCAGTGACTCTCTCTCTACCTCTCTCTCTCAGTGACTCCTCTCTCTCTCAGTGACTCCTCTCTCTCTCAGTGACTCCTCTCTCTCTCAGTGACTCCTCTCTCTCTCTCAGTGACTCCTCTCTCTCTCAGTGACTCCTCTCTCTCTCTCTCTCAGTGACTCCTCTCTCTCTCAGTGACTCCTCTCTCCCTCAGTGACTCCTCTCTCTCTCAGTGACTCCTCTCTCTCTCAGTGACTCCTCTCTCCCTCAGTGACTCCTCTCTCTCTCAGTGACTCCTCTCTCTCTCAGTGACTCCTCTCTCTCTCTCAGTGACTCCTCTCTCTCTCAGTGACTCCTCTCTCTCTCTCAGTGACTCCTCTCTCAGTGACTCCTCTCTCTCTCTCAGTGACTCCTCTCTCTCTCTCAGTGACTCCTCTCTCTCTCAGTGACTCCTCTCTCTCTCAGTGACTCCTCTCTCTCTCAGTGACTCCTCTCTCTCTCAGTGACTCCTCTCTCTCTCTCTCAGTGACTCCTCTCTCTCTCAGTGACTCCTCTCTCTCTCAGTGACTCCTCTCTCTCTCAGTGACTCCTCTCTCTCTCTCAGTGACTCCTCTCTCTCTCAGTGACTCCTCTCTCTCTCAGTGACTCCTCTCTCTCTCAGTGACTCCTCTCTCTCTCTCAGTGACCCCTCTCTCTCTCAGTGACTCCTCTCTCTCTCTCTCAGTGACTCCTCTCTCTCTCAGTGACTCCTCTCTCTCTCAGTGACTCCTCTCTCTCTCAGTGACTCCTCTCTCTCTCTCAGTGACTCCTCTCTCTCTCAGTGACTCCTCTCTCTCTCTCAGTGACTCCTCTCTCTCTCAGTGACTCCTCTCTCTCTCAGTGACTCCTCTCTCTCTCAGTGACTCCTCTCTCTCTCTCAGTGACTCCTCTCTCTCTCAGTGACTCCTCTCTCTCTCAGTGACTCCTCTCTCTCTCAGTGACTCCTCTCTCTCTCAGTGACTCCTCTCTCTCTCAGTGACTCCTCTCTCTCTCTCAGTGACTCCTCTCTCTCTCTCAGTGACTCCTCTCTCTCTCAGTGACTCCTCTCTCTCTCTCAGTGACTCCTCTCTCTCTCAGTGACTCCTCTCTCTCTCTCAGTGACTCCTCTCTCAGTGACTCCTCTCTCTCTCAGTGACTCCTCTCTCTCTCAGTGACTCCTCTCTCTCTCTCAGTGACTCCTCTCTCTCTCTCAGTGACTCCTCTCTCTCTCAGTGACTCCTCTCTCTCTCTCAGTGACTCCTCTCTCTCTCAGTGACTCCTCTCTCTCAGTGACTCCTCTCTCTCTCAGTGACTCCTCTCTCTCTCAGTGACTCCTCTCTCAGTGACTCCTCTCTCTCTCTCAGTGACTCATCTCTCTCTCAGTGACTCCTCTCTCTCTCAGTGACTCCTCTCTCTCTCTCAGTGACTCCTCTCTCCCTCAGTGACTCCTCTCTCTCTCAGTGACTCCTCTCTCTCTCAGTGACTCCTCTCTCTCTCAGTGACTCATCTCTCTCTCAGTGACTCCTCTCTCTCTCAGTGACTCCTCTCTCTCTCAGTGACTCCTCTCTCTCTCAGTGACTCCTCTCTCTCTCTCAGTGACTCCTCTCTCTCTCAGTGACTCCTCTCTCAGTGACTCCTCTCTCTCTCAGTGACTCCTCTCTCTCTCAGTGACTCCTCTCTCTCTCAGTGACTCCTCTCTCTCTCTCAGTGACTCCTCTCTCTCTCAGTGACTCCTCTCTCTCTCAGTGACTCCTCTCTCTCTCAGTGACTCCTCTCTCTCTCAGTGACTCCTCTCTCTCTCAGTGACTCCTCTCTCTCTCTCAGTGACTCCTCTCTCTCTCTCAGTGACTCCTCTCTCAGTGACTCCTCTCTCTCTCAGTGACTCCTCTCTCTCTCAGTGACTCCTCTCTCTCTCAGTGACTCCTCTCTCTCTCAGTGACTCCTCTCTCTCTCTCAGTGACTCCTCTCTCTCTCAGTGACTCCTCTCTCTCTCAGTGACTCCTCTCTCTCTCAGTGACTCCTCTCTCTCTCTCAGTGACTCCTCTCTCTCTCAGTGACTCCTCTCTCTCTCAGTGACTCCTCTCTCTCTCAGTGACTCCTCTCTCTCTCTCAGTGACTCCTCTCTCTCTCTCTCAGTGACTCCTCTCTCTCTCAGTGACTCCTCTCTCTCTCTCAGTGACTCCTCTCTCTCTCTCAGTGACTCCTCTCTCTCAGTGACTCCTCTCTCTCTCAGTGACTCCTCTCTCTCTCTCAGTGACTCCTCTCTCTCTCTCAGTGACTCCTCTCTCTCTCTCAGTGACTCCTCTCTCTCAGTGACTCCTCTCTCTCTCAGTGACTCCTCTCTCTCTCAGTGACTCCTCTCTCTCTCAGTGACTCCTCTCTCTCTCTCAGTGACTCCTCTCTCTCTCAGTGACTCCTCTCTCTCTCAGTGACTCCTCTCTCTCTCAGTGACTCCTCTCTCTCTCAGTGACTCCTCTCTCTCTCTCAGTGACTCCTCTCTCTCTCTCAGTGACTCCTCTCTCTCTCAGTGACTCCTCTCTCTCTCAGTGACTCCTCTCTCTCTCAGTGACTCCTCTCTCTCTCAGTGACTCCTCTCTCTCTCTCTCTCAGTGACTCCTCTCTCTCTCTCAGTGACTCCTCTCTCTCAGTGACTCCTCTCTCTCTCAGTGACTCCTCTCTCTCTCAGTGACTCCTCTCTCTCTCAGTGACTCCTCTCTCTCTCTCAGTGACTCCTCTCTCTCTCAGTGACTCCTCTCTCTCTCAGTGACTCCTCTCTCTCTCAGTGACTCCTCTCTCTCTCTCAGTGACTCCTCTCTCTCTCTCAGTGACTCCTCTCTCTCTCTCAGTGACTCCTCTCTCTCAGTGACTCCTCTCTCTCTCAGTGACTCCTCTCTCTCTCAGTGACTCATCTCTCTCTCAGTGACTCCTCTCTCTCTCAGTGACTCCTCTCTCTCTCAGTGACTCCTCTCTCTCTCAGTGACTCCTCTCTCTCTCAGTGACTCCTCTCTCTCTCTCAGTGACTCCTCTCTCTCTCTCAGTGACTCCTCTCTCTCTCAGTGACTCCTCTCTCTCTCAGTGACTCCTCTCTCTCTCTCAGTGACTCCTCTCTCTCTCAGTGACTCCTCTCTCTCTCTCAGTGACTCCTCTCTCTCTCAGTGACTCCTCTCTCTCTCAGTGACTCCTCTCTCTCTCAGTGACTCCTCTCTCAGTGACTCCTCTCTCTCTCAGTGACTCCTCTCTCTCTCTCAGTGACTCCTCTCTCTCTCAGTGACTCCTCTCTCTCTCAGTGACTCCTCTCTCTCTCAGTGACTCCTCTCTCTCTCAGTGACTCCTCTCTCTCTCTCAGTGACTCATCTCTCTCTCAGTGACTCCTCTCTCTCTCTCAGTGACTCCTCTCTCTCTCTCAGTGACTCCTCTCTCTCTCAGTGACTCCTCTCTCTCTCAGTGACTCCTCTCTCTCTCAGTGACTCCTCTCTCTCAGTGACTCCTCTCTCTCTCAGTGACTCCTCTCTCTCTCTCAGTGACTCCTCTCTCTCTCAGTGACTCCTCTCTCTCTCAGTGACTCCTCTCTCTCTCAGTGACTCCTCTCTCTCTCAGTGACTCCTCTCTCTCTCAGTGACTCCTCTCTCTCTCTCAGTGACTCCTCTCTCTCTCAGTGACTCCTCTCTCAGTGACTCCTCTCTCTCTCAGTGACTCCTCTCTCTCTCAGTGACTCCTCTCTCTCTCAGTGACTCCTCTCTCTCTCTCAGTGACTCCTCTCTCTCTCAGTGACTCCTCTCTCAGTGACTCCTCTCTCTCTCAGTGACTCCTCTCTCTCTCAGTGACTCCTCTCTCTCTCAGTGACTCCTCTCTCTCTCAGTGACTCCTCTCTCTCTCAGTGACTCCTCTCTCTCTCTCAGTGACTCCTCTCTCTCTCAGTGACTCCTCTCTCTCTCAGTGACTCCTCTCTCTCTCAGTGACTCCTCTCTCTCTCAGTGACTCCTCTCTCTCTCAGTGACTCCTCTCTCTCTCAGTGACTCCTCTCTCTCTCAGTGACTCCTCTCTCTCTCTCAGTGACTCCTCTCTCTCTCAGTGACTCCTCTCTCTCTCAGTGACTCCTCTCTCTCTCAGTGACTCCTCTCTCTCTCAGTGACTCCTCTCTCTCTCAGTGACTCCTCTCTCTCTCAGTGACTCCTCTCTCTCTCAGTGACTCCTCTCTCTCTCAGTGACTCCTCTCTCTCTCAGTGACTCCTCTCTCTCTCAGTGACTCCTCTCTCTCTCAGTGACTCCTCTCTCTCTCAGTGACTCCTCTCTCAGTGACTCCTCTCTCTCTCAGTGACTCCTCTCTCTCTCAGTGACTCCTCTCTCTCTCAGTGACTCCTCTCTCTCTCAGTGACTCCTCTCTCTCTCAGTGACTCCTCTCTCTCTCAGTGACTCCTCTCTCTCTCAGTGACTCCTCTCTCTCTCAGTGACTCCTCTCTCTCTCAGTGACTCCTCTCTCAGTGACTCCTCTCTCTCTCTCAGTGACTCCTCTCTCTCTCAGTGACTCCTCTCTCTCTCAGTGACTCCTCTCTCTCAGTGACTCCTCTCTCTCTCTCAGTGACTCCTCTCTCTCTCAGTGACTCCTCTCTCTCTCTCTCTCAGTGACTCCTCTCTCTCTCAGTGACTCCTCTCTCTCTCAGTGACTCCTCTCTCTCTCTCAGTGACTCCTCTCTCTTTCAGTGACTCCTCTCTCTCTCTCAGTGACTCCTCTCTCTCTCAGTGACTCCTCTCTCTCTCAGTGACTCCTCTCTCTCTCAGTGACTCCTCTCTCTCTCAGTGACTCCTCTCTCTCTCTCAGTGACTCCTCTCTCAGTGACTCCTCTCTCTCTCAGTGACTCCTCTCTCTCTCAGTGGCTCCTCTCTCTCTCAGTGACTCCTCTCTCTCTCTCAGTGACTCCTCTCTCTCTCAGTGACTCCTCTCTCTCTCTCAGTGACTCCTCTCTCTCTCAGTGACTCCTCTCTCTCTCTCAGTGACTCCTCTCTCTCTCAGTGACTCCTCTCTCTCTCTCAGTGACTCCTCTCTCAGTGACTCCTCTCTCAGTGACTCCTCTCTCTCTCTCAGTGACTCCTCTCTCAGTGACTCCTCTCTCTCTCAGTGACTCCTCTCTCAGTGACTCCTCTCTCAGTGACTCCTCTCTCTCTCAGTGACTCCTCTCTCTCTCAGTGACTCCTCTCTCTCTCAGTGACTCCTCTCTCTCTCAGTGACTCCTCTCTCTCTCTCAGTGACTCCTCTCTCAGTGACTCCTCTCTCTCTCTCAGTGACTCCTCTCTCTCTCAGTGACTCCTCTCTCTCTCAGTGACTCCTCTCTCTCTCTCAGTGACTCCTCTCTCAGTGACTCCTCTCTCTCTCAGTGACTCCTCTCTCTCTCAGTGACTCCTCTCTCTCTCAGTGACTCCTCTCTCTCTCTCAGTGACTCCTCTCTCTCTCAGTGACTCCTCTCTCTCTCAGTGACTCCTCTCTCTCTCAGTGACTCCTCTCTCTCTCAGTGACTCCTCTCTCTCTCTCAGTGACTCCTCTCTCTCTCTCAGTGACTCCTCTCTCTCTCAGTGACTCCTCTCTCTCTCAGTGACTCCTCTCTCTCTCAGTGACTCCTCTCTCTCTCTCAGTGACTCCTCTCTCAGTGACTCCTCTCTCTCTCAGTGACTCCTCTCTCTCTCAGTGACTCCTCTCTCTCTCAGTGACTCCTCGGGCCTCTGTAACGTTTCGTATCCCTCACAACTAGGGATGTCCGATATTATCGGCCTACAGATATTATTGGCCGATATTGGCATTAAAATGTAATATCGGAAATGATCGGTTTCGGTTTTCAAAAAAGAAAATTATTATAATAAATTTGTTCAACATTTATTTAACCTTTATTTACCCAGGCAAGCAAGTAAGAACAAATTCTTATTTTATTTATTGTAAAAAATATGCATAATGTTGTGTTCATTCCACGACAAGAGATATGTAATGTTAAAAACCTGAAATTATTCCGTTTTTTGGGGGGGGGGGGGGGGGGAACCCTGCATATATCGGTATCGGTTGATATCGGTATCGGAAATTAAGACTTGGACAATATCGGTATATCGGATATCGGTAAAAAAAAAGCCAATATGGAACATCCCTACTCACAACATTAATAATAGAACACAGGACTTTCCCAGGGCGATGGAAGGTCAAGAAGCCACTTACCTCCGTGTGTTTCTACGGTAAACACCAGAGCGTCATCCCGGCCCCGTTCTAAATTAATACACATTCTAATGTATTTGCATATATATTGCTCGGAGAGGTAGCGGTGCGGCGCGGGCATGCGCTAACAAGCCTGGGGGCGGGGTTAGAGCATGGGGGCGGGGTCAAGCCTGGGGGCGGGGTTAGAGTCTGGGGGCGGGTTAGAGCCTGGGGGCGGGGTCAAGCCTGGGGGCGGGGTTAGAGCCTGGGGGCAGGGTTAGAGCCTGGGGGCGGGGTCAAGCCTGGGGGCGGGGTTAGAGCCTGGGGGCAGGGTTAGAGCCTGGGGGCGGGGTCAAGCCTGGGGGCGGGGTTAGACAGGCCTGGTCTGTCTCCCTCGCTCTGGTGGCCTGTTCGCGCTGCACCTGCTGTCACTCAGGTATGTTAGTTACCCATGCAAACAGCGTCTCCTGCTTGGATGCACTACAACTGTGTGTCACTGTCACTGTCTGTGTGTGTGTGTGTGTGTGTGTGTGTGTGTGTGTGTGTGCGTGTGCGTGTGCGTGTCCGTGTGCGTGTGTGTGTGTGTGTGTTTTTGTTGACACCAGCCACAGGGAGGTGCTGGTCATAGAAGGAGGCTGTACCTTTGATCTGTACATGGACCAGGCCTTCCGGGACAAGTATATCAAATACCAACCACTGCTCAGTGTGATGGCCGACCTTGGGTACAGGTGTAGATATAGTGTACTTGTGTTCGGAAGTCTTGGCCATGTACACAAATGCACCATGACCGGTCTGAGAATTGCTGCAATGTCTAAAAGAAAAGCCAAACAAATTGCCAAATATTGCTCTGTCTCAGCTATTATTGGCAGCTTAGCCACGTGGAGAAGGAGGTGCTATGTGTCCCCTTAAGTGTTCAGTGCTGCTTGGCCCCCGATACATTTGATTCCCTGTTTATGTAATATAATTTGTGGAACCAAATAAAGTATTAAAATGTGTGTATCTGAGTTGAGGAAAATTGTGAATCTTATCAGTAATTGTCTCTATTTGGATTTCTCTGGTCTCCACATAGTTGGTGGTTTAATTCGAGCGCAGCCTGTACGGTTACAGTGTAATCAGCTTAAGCGGTCTGCTGGACCCGCCTCAGAACAGACGCACTGCTCCAGGACCCGATGTTTACTTTCCGTCTCTCTTCCCTCCCTGCCAGAAAACGCGTGTTTATGGCGTTGATGAATCACATCCTCGAGCAGATTCTATTCCCTAATCTAATTTTGGCTTTGGTTTGAAGGGACAGTCCAAAAATCCAATCCTGGTAGAAAATTAAAAAAAAAAAGTTAAAGGGGACATGTATCCTTTTCAGCAATTGGACTCTTAGAGAGAAAGAGAATACTTGGTCGGGGCTCCTTTTGCAGGGAACAATGCCGCGTGGCGTGGAGGCAGCCAATATATATCTCCTCAATATTCAAATGTATTCAGATGCACCTGTATATCCATAAACACACGCGCACGTACACACACACACACACACACACACACGTTCTCAAACACTCACGACGCGAGAAAGCCTCGCTCTCCTCCGGACTCCACTGGTCTTAATTGGAGATCCTTCGCCTCGTCGCGCACAGAGCCGCGTTTGTAAACATTCATCCATTCACACTCCTCTCTCTCCCGGTACAAAATACTAATGAACCTTCCTTGGCCGATTTGAAACGCGATTGTCGGAAATCGAGAGCAAGGAGGGGGGGGGGGGGGGGGGGCTTTTCTCTTCTCACACGGCTCATTATGTACCAGGGCCCTTGAGCCCATATCCTTGTCCGTGGAATTCTCGAGTGTTAACACTAGAGCGGTCGTCTGGTAGTGGGAAGGTTCCCGGTTCTATTCCCGCTGTGTGTGAGTGTGTGAGTGAGTGGGTAGAATGTGAGGAACAGACATTTTGTTCAGCTCAGCCTCAGCTTGAACTGCGGCAACGCGGCCTCGTCAGAAAATGTAAATAAAGTACTAATCGAGGTAAAACAGGGTACACGATGTAGCCATGAGTAATAGATTTACTTATTGTATAAATAACATTGTATAAGTACATTTTGTGTCGACCGAGAGTCGAACTAACAAAGGTTTTGGTCTCACCTCTAGACTAAAACACTCACCCACCCTGATACAAACACAGCTTTCACCACTAGACTAAGACACCCACCCTGATACAAACACAGCTCTCACCACTAGACTAAACCACTCACCCACCCTGATACAAACACAGCTCTCACCACTAGACTAAACCACTCACCCACCCTGATACAAACACAGCTCTCACCACTAGACTAAACCACCCAACCACCCTGATACAAACACAGCTTTCACCACTAGACTAAACCACCCAACCACCCTGATACAAACACAGCTTTCACCACTAGACTAAACCACCCAACCACCCTGATACAAACACAGCTCTCACCACTAGACTAAACCACCCAACCACCCTGATACAAACACAGCTCTCACCACTAGACTAAACCACTCACCCACCCTGATACAAACACAGCTCTCACCACTAGACTAAACCACCCAACCACCCTGATACAAACACAGCTTTCACCACTAGACTAAACCACCCAACCACCCTGATACAAACACAGCTTTCACCACTAGACTAAACCACCCAACCACCCTGATACAAACACAGCTTTCACCACTAGACTAAGACACCCACCCTGATACAAACACAGCTCTCACCACTAGACTAAACCACCCAACCACCCTGATACAAACACAGCTCTCACCACTAGACTAAGACACCCACCCTGATACAAACACAGCGCTCACCACTAGACTAAACCACCCAACAACCCTGATACAAACACAGCTTTCACCACTAGACTAAGATAAGATAAGATAAGATAAGATATTCCTTTATTGATCCCCTTGGGGAAATTCCAGTGACACACACATACAGCTCATCGTCTCATTAACAACAACATATCACAATCATTACATTTTTACAGTAACAACGGCACAACATAAATTCAAACAGACATGTACATTTGTTGACACATGTCGACTACAGAATGCCTGAGACACCGTATGCGATAGTCGGCTGCGACAACACCGGGGTGTCGTTGCGCCAGGTGGCGGGAGGGCGGGTGGAAAGATTGTCCAGCGGGAGGGGCTTTGGTGATGAGACAGTCTTAGGCTCCCCCCCTCCAGCACGCGTACTAGTCGGCTGCCGTCACCATCACGTGGGAGTGGCGCCG
>NC_140178.1:107133239-107140739 GCF_963971535.1 Notolepis coatsorum | reverse complement strand
ACGTGGTGTAGTGGTTAACACTGTCTCCTCACAGCACGGTGGTGTAGTGGTTAACACTGTCTCCTCACAGCACGGTGGTGTAGTGGTTAACACTGTCTCCTCACAGCACGGTGCTGTAGTGGTTAACACTGTCTCCTCACAGCACGGTGCTGTAGTGGTTAACACTGTCTCCTCACAGCACGGTGGTGTAGTGGTTAACACTGTCTCCTCACAGCACGGTGGTGTAGTGGTTAACACTGTCTCCTCACAGCACGGTGGTGTAGTGGTTAACACTGTCTCCTCACAGCACGGTGGTGTAGTGGTTAACACTGTCTCGTCCCAACACGGTGGTGT
Organism: Notolepis coatsorum; assembly: GCF_963971535.1. Classification (NCBI taxonomy): domain Eukaryota; kingdom Metazoa; phylum Chordata; class Actinopteri; order Aulopiformes; family Paralepididae; genus Notolepis; species Notolepis coatsorum. The sequence goes on along the minus strand of NC_140178.1, from coordinate 107,140,406 downwards.
AGTGGTTAACACTGTCTCCTCACAGCACGGTGGTGTAGTGGTTAACACTGTCTCCTCACAGCACGGTGGTGTAGTGGTTAACACTGTCTCCTCACAGCATGGTGGTGTAGTGGTTAACACTGTCTCCTCACAGCACGGTGGTGTAGTGGTTAACACAGTCTCCTCACAGCACGGTGCTGTAGTGGTTAACACTGTCTCCTCACAGCATGGTGGTGTAGTGGTTAACACTGTCTCCTCACAGCACGGTGGTGTAGTGGTTAACACTGTCTCCTCACAGCACGGTGGTGTAGTGGTTAACACTGTCTCCTCACAGCACAGTGGTGTAGTGGTTAACACTGTCTCGTCCCAACACGGTGGTGTAGTGGTTAACACTGTCTCCTCACAGCATGGTGGTGTAGTGGTTAACACTGTCTCCTCACAGCACGGTGGTGTAGTGGTTAACACAGTCTCCTCACAGCACGGTGCTGTAGTGGTTAACACTGTCTCCTCACAGCATGGTGGTGTAGTGGTTAACACTGTCTCCTCACAGCACGGTGGTGTAGTGGTTAACACTGTCTCCTCACAGCACGGTGGTGTAGTGGTTAACACAGTCTCCTCACAGCACAGTGGTGTAGTGGTTAACACTGTCTCGTCCCAACACGGTGGTGTAGTGGTTAACACTGTCTCCTCACAGCATGGTGGTGTAGTGGTTAACACTGTCTCCTCACAGCACGGTGGTGTAGTGGTTAACACTGTCTCGTCCCAACACGGTGGTGTAGTGGTTAACACTGTCGCCTCACAGCACGGTGGTGTAGTGGTTAACACAGTCTCCTCACAGCACGGTGCTGTAGTGGTTAACACTGTCTCCTCACAGCATGGTGGTGTAGTGGTTAACACTGTCTCCTCACAGCACGGTGGTGTAGTGGTTAACACTGTCTCCTCACAGCACGGTGGTGTAGTGGTTAACACAGTCTCCTCACAGCACAGTGGTGTAGTGGTTAACACTGTCTCCTCACAGCACGGTGGTGTAGTGGTTAACACTGTCTCCTCACAGCACGGTGGTGTAGTGGTTAACACTGTCTCGTCCCAACACGGTGGTGTAGTGGTTAACACTGTCTCCTCACAGCATGGTGGTGTAGTGGTTAACACTGTCTCCTCACAGCACGGTGGTGTAGTGGTTAACACAGTCTCCTCACAGCACGGTGCTGTAGTGGTTAACACTGTCTCCTCACAGCATGGTGGTGTAGTGGTTAACACTGTCTCCTCACAGCACGGTGGTGTAGTGGTTAACACTGTCTCCTCACAGCACGGTGGTGTAGTGGTTAACACTGTCTCCTCACAGCACGGTGGTGTAGTGGTTAACACTGTCTCCTCACAGCACGGTGGTGTAGTGGTTAACACTGTCTCCTCACAGCACAATGGTGTAGTGGTTAACACTGTCTCCTCACAGCACGGTGGTGTAGTGGTTAACACAGTCTCCTCACAGCACAGTGGTGTAGTGGTTAACACTGTCTCGTCCCAACACGGTGGTGTAGTGGTTAACACTGTCTCCTCACAGCATGGTGGTGTAGTGGTTAACACTGTCTCCTCACAGCACGGTGGTGTAGTGGTTAACACAGTCTCCTCACAGCACGGTGCTGTAGTGGTTAACACTGTCTCCTCACAGCATGGTGGTGTAGTGGTTAACACTGTCTCCTCACAGCACGGTGGTGTAGTGGTTAACACTGTCTCCTCACAGCACGGTGGTGTAGTGGTTAACACTGTCTCCTCACAGCACGGTGGTGTAGTGGTTAACACTGTCTCCTCACAGCACAATGGTGTAGTGGTTAACACAGTCTCCTCACAGCACGGTGCTGTAGTGGTTAACACTGTCTCCTCACAGCACGGTGGTGTAGTGGTTAACACTGTCTCCTCACAGCACGGTGCTGTAGTGGTTAACACTGTCTCCTCACAGCATGGTGGTGTAGTGGTTAACACTGTCTCCTCACAGCACGGTGCTGTAGTGGTTAACACTGTCTCCTCACAGCACGTGGTGTAGTGGTTAACACAGTCTCCTCACAGCACGGTGCTGTAGTGGTTAACACTGTCTCCTCACAGCACGGTGGTGTAGTGGTTAACACTGTCGCCTCACAGCACGGTGGTGTAGTGGTTAACACAGTCTCCTCACAGCATGGTGGTGTAGTGGTTAACACTGTCTCCTCACAGCATGGTGGTGTAGTGGTTAACACAGTCTCCTCACAGCACGGTGGTGTAGTGGTTAACACTGTCTCCTCACAGCACGGTGGTGTAGTGGTTAACACTGTCTCCTCACAGCACGGTGGTGTAGTGGTTAACACTGTCTCCTCACGGCACGGTGGTGTAGTGGTTAACACTGTCTCCTCACAGCACGGTGGTGTAGTGGTTAACACTGTCTCCTCACGGCACGGTGGTGTAGTGGTTAACACTGTCTCCTCACAGCACGGTGGTGTAGTGGTTAACACTGTCTCCTCACAGCACGGTGGTGTAGTGGTTAACACTGTCTCCTCACAGTACGGTGGTGTAGTGGTTAACACTGTCTCCTCACAGCACGGTGGTGTAGTGGTTAACACTGTCTCCTCACAGCACGGTGGTGTAGTGGTTAACACTGTCTCCTCACAGCACGGTGGTGTAGTGGTTAACACTGTCTCCTCACAGCACGGTGGTGTAGTGGTTAACACTGTCTCCTCACAGCACGGTGGTGTAGTGGTTAACACTGTCTCCTCACAGCACGGTGGTGTAGTGGTTAACACTGTCTCCTCACAGCACGGTGGTGTAGTGGTTAACACTGTCTCCTCACAGCACGGTGGTGTAGTGGTTAACACTGTCTCCTCACACATCACACCAATCATCACACACATAATAAACCTCTCCATAAAACAGGGACACGTCCCCAAGGACTTCAAAATTGCGAGGGTGACCCCTCTGCACAAAAAGGGCAGCAAATTAGACCCAGGCAACTACCGCCCTGTTTCTATTCTCACCTCCATCTCGAAAGTCATGGAAAAAATAGTCTACGAACAGGTCGAAAAGTACCTAGCGGAAAAAAATCTAATCTACGAATTCCAATCTGGCTTCAGAACATCCCACTCCACTGACACATGCCTTCTCTATTTGAATGACCACATCAAACAAGAGGTGGACGCAGGCAAATACTGCGGCATGGTCATGCTGGACCTACAAAAGGCCTTTGACACGGTCAATCACTCCATTCTGATTGACAAGCTAAAAGCAATTGGTTTTGATAGTCTATCAGTGAGCTGGATGCAATCCTACCTTGAGGGGAGGGAACAGATGGTGGAGGTAAACGGTACCCTATCCCCCCCCCTCACAGTGAGCTGTGGTGTTCCACAAGGAAGCATACTAGGACCGCTACTGTTCCTAATTTATGCAAATGACATGTCGTCAGCTTGTGACTGCAACTTGTTCCTGTTTGCGGACGACTCAGCCCTGCTGGTCTCTGACAAGAACAAGTTACAGGTTGAAAAAACCCTCAGCTCGGAACTAGGCAGAATCTGCATATGGCTCGCTGATAACAAACTATCATTACACATGGGCAAAACAGAGTCCATTCTCTTCGGTTCAAATAACAAACTCAGCAAGACCGACGGCTTCTCAGTTACAGTGGGTGACAATATTGTCACAAGGAAAGATGAAATTACCTACCTGGGTTCCATCCTAGAGGCTAATCTCTCCTGTGACAAAATGGCATCCAATGTAATAAAAAAAGTCAACCAACGAACTCGATTCTTGTACCGGATCTCCTCTCTGGTAAACAAGAACACCCTGAAGACTCTGGCAGGAGCACTCATTCAGGGGTACTACGACTATGCTTGCACCTCATGGTACCAAAGCACCTCAAAGGCGCTAAAAACAAAATTACAAACATCTCAAAACAAACTGGTCAGACTACTGCTTGACCTTACTCCTAGAACCCACCTCACCCCTGCCCACTTTGACAACCTAGGATGGCTTAGAGTAGACGACAGAGTACAACAACTTGCAATGGGCCTGGTCTACAAGATACACTACACGACCAAGGTACCCATGTACATGTCAAAATACTTCCCAAAGGTCAGTGAATACCACGATCACAACACCAGAGGGAGCTCCACAAATCATGTTAAACCCAGATTCGGCTCAAATAAGGGACTAAACACGTTTTGCAATTATGCCACATCAATGTGGAACGCCCTACCCAAAGCTGTAAAGGAATGTGGATCACTACCCACTTTCAAAACCTCTCTCAAGGGACACCTACGGGAGACTGCAATTCAACACTGGCCCCTGTAAATATCCTAACCCAACCCCCTCCAATGTACAGTCATTTACCTAGTATGGTTTTGTCAATAGTTCAATGTACAATTGTGTTTGTTTGTACAGTGTCTCCTCCCCCCCCCCCTCAATGTACAGTGTTACTTGTTTATACAGTGTGCCCCCCGCCCCCCCCCCCAACCACCTCCAATGTAAATTACCCAGTATGGTTGTCAATATCCCAATGTACCCAACCCCCCCCACCCAACCTCCTCCAATGTACAGTTTCTACGTCAAATGTATATACTCCCTTTTCTTGACTCCTTCTGTATCACAAACAGTACTGTATTTGCAAATCTGGTATGTCATAAATGTATAGATGTAGCAGTACTGACTATCTGTATGTCATGTATGTCATATATGTCTATATGAATTGAAAATGGGGGACCCTGATGGAAACAAGACAAACGTCTTTCTCAGGTCTGCATCCCCTTAACAATTGTATGTATTGAGCCGTACTGTATTGTACCCATTCTGCAATCTGTTAAATAAAGTTTTCATTCATTCATTCATTCACTCCTCACAGCACGGTGGTGTAGTGGTTAACACTGTCTCCTCACAGCACGGTGGTGTAGTGGTTAACACTGTCTCCTCACAGCACGGTGGTGTAGTGGTTAACACTGTCTCCTCACAGCACGGTGGTGTAGTGGTTAACACTGTCTCCTCACAGCACGGTGGTGTAGTGGTTAACACTGTCTCCTCACAGCACGGTGGTGTAGTGGTTAACACTGTCTCCTCACAGCACGGTGGTGTTAACACTGTCTCCTCACAGCACGGTGGTGTAGTGGTTAACACTGTCTCCTCACAGCACGGTGGTGTTAACACTGTCTCCTCACAGCACGGTGGTGTAGTGGTTAACACTGTCTCCTCACAGCACGGTGGTGTAGTGGTTAACACTGTCTCCTCACAGCACGGTGGTGTAGTGGTTAACACTGTCTCCTCACAGCACGGTGGTGTTAACACTGTCTCCTCACAGCACGGTGGTGTTAACACTGTCTCCTCACAGCACGGTGGTGTAGTGGTTAACACTGTCTCCTCACAGCACGGGTGGTGTTAACACTGTCTCCTCACAGCACGGTGGTGTAGTGGTTAACACTGTCTCCTCACAGCACGGTGGTGTAGTGGTTAACACTGTCTCCTCACAGCACGGTGGTGTAGTGGTTAACACTGTCTCCTCACAGCACGGTGGTGTAGTGGTTAACACTGTCTCCTCACAGCACAGTGGTGTAGTGGTTAACACTGTCTCCTCACAGCACGGTGGTGTAGTGGTTAACACTGTCTCCTCACAGCACGGTGGTGTAGTGGTTAACACTGTCTCCTCACAGCACGGTGGTGTAGTGGTTAACACTGTCTCCTCACAGCACGGTGGTGTAGTGGTTAACACTGTCTCCTCACAGCACGGTGGTGTAGTGGTTAACACTGTCTCCTCACAGCACGGTGGTGTAGTGGTTAACACTGTCTCCTTACAGCACGGTGGTGTAGTGGTTAACACTGTCTCCTCACAGCACGGTGGTGTAGTGGTTAACACTGTCTCCTTACAGCACGGTGGTGTAGTGGTTAACACTGTCTCCTCACAGCACGGTGGTGTAGTGGTTAACACTGTCTCCTCACAGCACGGTGGTGTAGTGGTTAACACTGTCTCCTCACAACACGGTGGTGTAGTGGTTAACACTGTCTCCTCACAACACGGTGGTGTAGTGGTTAACACTGTCTCCTCACAACACGGTGGTGTAGTGGTTAACACTGTCTCCTCATAACACGGTGGTGTAGTGGTTAACACTGTCTCCTCACAGCACGGTGGTGTAGTGGTTAACACTGTCTCCTCACAGCACGGTGGTGTAGTGGTTAACACTGTCTCCTCACAGCACGGTGGTGTAGTGGTTAACACTGTCTCCTCACAGCACGGTGGTGTAGTGGTTAACACTGTCTCCTCACAGCACGGTGGTGTAGTGGTTAACACTGTCTCCTCACAGACACGGTGGTGTAGTGGTTAACACTGTCTCCTCACAGCACGGTGGTGTAGTGGTTAACACTGTCTCCTCACAGCACGGTGGTGTAGTGGTTAACACTGTCTCCTCACAGCACGGTGGTGTAGTGGTTAACACTGTCTCCTCACAGCACGGTGGTGTAGTGGTTAACACTGTCTCCTCACAGCACGGTGGTGTAGTGGTTAACACTGTCTCCTCACAGCACGGTGGTGTAGTGGTTAACACTGTCTCCTCACAGCACGGTGGTGTAGTGGTTAACACTGTCTCCTCACAGCACGGTGGTGTAGTGGTTAACACTGTCTCCTCACAGCACGGTGGTGTAGTGGTTAACACTGTCTCCTCACAGCACGGTGGTGTAGTGGTTAACACTGTCGCCTCACAGCACAATGGTGTAGTGGTTAACACTGTCTCCTCACAGCACGGTGGTGTAGTGGTTAACACTGTCTCCTCACAGCACGGTGGTGTAGTGGTTAACACTGTCTCCTCACAGCACGGTGGTGTAGTGGTTAACACTGTTGCCTCACAGCACGGTGGTGTAGTGGTTAACACTGTCTCCTCACAGCACGGTGGTGTAGTGGTTAACACTGTCTCCTCACAGCACGGTGGTGTATTGGTTAACACTGTTGCCTCACAGCTAGAAGGTCCTGGGTTCGATTCCAACTTGGGGACCAGGTTGCCGCGTTGCCAGTTACCCAGGTGGGGTATCTCCCGGGCCTTTCTGTGTGGAGTTGGCATGTTCTCCCCCCGTGCTCGCAAGGGTTTCCCCCCCCAATAAGATAAACCCAATGGAAAAACCTGCACAACAGATCGCTAACGCTGTTGTGTCCCTGACAAAGACGGACAAGAGCACTTGGATTAGACCCCGGGCAGC
>NC_140178.1:107043136-107133039 GCF_963971535.1 Notolepis coatsorum | reverse complement strand
GAACAGAGTGCGCGCCACACCTTGGTGTGCGCGTCGGAACAGTGGCGATGGCGAGAGCGTCGTCCACCGGGTAGCCGCTGTCGGGACCGAGGAACAGAGTGCGCGCCACACCTTGGTGTGCGCGTCGGAACCGAGAGACGCCTCGGGGTGCGTCTGCGAGGAGGAGTGTGCCAAGCACGGAGGTCTGGAAGATGCGCGTCAGTGCGCTGGTACGGAGGAGCGTGCCAAGCTCGAAGGTCTGGAAGATGCGCATCTGTGCGCTGGAACGGAGGAGCGTGCCAAGCTCGAGGGTCCGGGAGATGCGCGTCAGTGCGCTGGAACGGAGGAGCGTGCCAAGCTCGAGGGTCCGGGAGATGCGCGTCAGTGCGCTGGAACGGAGGAGCGTGCCAAGCTCGAGGGTCCGGGAGATGCGCGTCAGTGCGCTGGAACGGAGGAGCGTGCCAAGCTCGAGGGTCCGGGAGATGCGCGTCAGTGCGCTGGAACGGAGGAGCGTGCCAAGCTCGAGGGTCCGGGAGATGCGCGTCAGTGCGCTGGAACGGAGGAGCGTGCCAAGCTCGAGGGTCCGGGAGATGCGCGTCAGTGCGCTGGAACGGAGGAGCGTGCCAAGCTCGAGGGTCCGGGAGATGCGCGTCAGTGCGCTGGAACGGAGGAGCGTGCCAAGCTCGAGGGTCCGGGAGATGCGCGTCAGTGCGCTGGAACGGAGGAGCGTGCCAAGCTCGAGGGTCCGGGAGATGCGCGTCAGTGCGCTGGAACGGAGGAGCGTGCCAAGCTCGAGGGTCCGGGAGATGCGCGTCAGTGCGCTGGAACGGAGGAGCGTGCCAAGCTCGAGGGTCCGGGAGATGCGCGTTGGTCTAGATGTGCGTCAGGACGAACAGCTGCGCTGGGGTCTGCAGTGGAACGCTGAGGTGCCTCCCGTGGAAGTTACAGGAGCGCAGAACAGTCTCCTCCACAGGCTACGGCGACAGCAGACGAAGGCTGGAGCAAACATCACAAGGCTGGAGAGGTCCATCTTACAGCATTGGTAGACCAGAGGATCTCCGAAAAGAGTCTAGATGTTAGGAATATGACTCGGCATGAATACAACACGACCCCACGCCAAAACGAGGGGAAGCGCCCTGGTATTTAAGGCCCACCGGGGACTAATTAGCCTGCCACCACAGGTGCGAGAGATAATAGAATATCAAACAGGTGTGGCCACTAAGGGTAAGGAACGAGAGGGTGGGGGCTAGAGAGAGTGAGTAGGGAATTCCTAACAGTAGGCTTAAAGAAGACAGAGAATAGGGAATTCCTAACAGTAGGTTTAAAGAAGACAGAGAAAAGGTAGTGAGCAGCGGGCAAAACCTCACAGTATCCCCCCCTCCAACGGGAGCCACCCGGCGACCCAAAACAAATACAGACAGAGTGGCAGGGGCAAAACAAGAGGTACTGGCCAAGCCAGCAGGGGAAGCCACCACAAGAGTGGGGCTAGCAAAAGAAACAGGGTCGCCGAGGGGTAACTGGGGGAACTGGTCTAGAGGAACTGGGTCTAGAGAACTAGTCTAGAGGAACTGGTCTAGAGAACTGGTCTAGAGAACTGGTCTAGAGAACTGGGCTAGAGAACTGGTCTAGAGAACTGGTTTAGAGAACTGGTTTAGAGAACTGGTCTAGAGAACTGGTCTAGAGGAACTGGTCTAGAGGAACTGGGTCTAGAGCAACTGGTCTAGAGGAACTGAGGGGCAAGCAGGGTAGCAAAGGGGTAACCATGGTAGCACCGGGAAAGGGCTAGCAGAGGGAAGGTTGCTGCCAGGGCACTGATAGCTACAGGGCCTATGCTAGCTGTACTGCTACATCAACATAGAGGCTGCGCAAGCTGCCGGAGCCAGGCTAGCAGAGGGAAAGGGTAGCTGCCAGGGCACTGATAGCTACAGGGCCTATGCTAGCTGTACTGCTACATCAACATAGAGGCTGCGCTAGCTGCCGGAGCTAGGCTGGCAGACAGGGCTGGACCAGCATGAGAGAACAAGCTAGCTGGAAGGACAGTCCTAGCTGTGGGAATACTGACCTTGCTAGCTGAAGGGCAGTCCTAGCAGTGGGAGAAACTACACAAAAAAGTGGAGGCCATGCAGAGGGACCGGGTTAGCTGCTTGGGCCTGGCTAGCTACAGGGCCTATGCCAGCTGCAAGGCTGCATTAACATAGAGGCTGTGCTAACAGCCGGGGCCAAGCTAGCAGACCGGGGCCATGCAGAGGGAAACTGGGTAGCTGCCAGGGCATGGCTAGCTACAGGGGGGTCAAACAGGGCAAAACGAGAAGCAAACAGGGGAGCTAACCGGGAGACTAACAAGCTAAACAGGGAAGCTAAACTGGGCTAAACAGGGAAGCTAACAGGGCTAACAGGGGAGCTAGAGGGGACAAGAAAAAAAAAAGGCAAACTCAACATACACAGTCTGTGCTGGCTGGGGTCGTAGACTTGGTGGGGTCATACTGTTATGGTTTGTAACCGACCCCAATCGCACAACACAAGACAGGTATGATGGTTTGCCAAGAAACAGATATTTATTGAACAACAGGGAAAACAGGGAAAAGGGCACTGTCCCTTTAAGGGAGAATCACAAATACAGGAATATAATATGAGGGGAAGGAAGGTGCCTTTAAGAGGCGGGCAGGAAAAGGGAACACTAAGGGAAAGTAAGGGAACGCCTAAGGGAAGGTTAAGGGAACGCCTTGGGACAGAGGAACTAGAGACTAGGTAAACCAGGGACAAGGAGAACTAGGGAGAGAGGACTAGGGACTAGGAGAGCTAGGGATAGAGGACTAGGGACTAGGAACTAGGTGGAACTAGAAAGGGGAGAACTAGGGAAACAGAGGGGACTGAGGCCCGCGGAGGCGGGCTGGGAAACAGGGAGGAACTGGGAGGACTGGTGGAAATCATCTGGGCCGCTCTGCAGGACAGAGGAGATAGTTAATGCACAAAGGGGAAAAAACAGAGCAGGTGCAGAACAGTCCAAATAACAAAGTGAACAAAGTAATAATATCTTCGTGTGACAAACACACAGGGGGAGATGTAAAGTCCAAAAATACTATTCTAAGTGAGAACCAAAAACAGAGGCAATACGCTGGGAGATGAAATGACCAAACAAACTAACAGAGGCAATACGCTGGGAGATGAAATGTCCAAACAAACTAACAGAGGCAATACGCTGGGAGAGTGACATCACAATCAAAACTCACCCAGGCGTATGCGTAAAGGTACAGGAACAGCAGCGGGAACGGGGGCAAGGACACTACGCTGGGTGAGTGACATCACAATCAAAACTCACCCAGGCGTGTGCGTAATGGTACGGGGACAGCAACGGGAACGGGGGCAAGGACACTACGCTGGGTGAGTGACATCACAATCAAAACTCACCCAGGCGTGTGCGTAATGGTACGGGGACAGCAACGGGAACGGGGGCAAGGACACTACGCTGGGTGAGTGACATCACAATCAAAACTCACCCAGGCGTGTGCGTAATGGTACGGGGACAGCAACGGGAACGGGGGCAAGGACACTACGCTGGGTGAGTGACATCACAATCAAAACTCACCCAGGCGTGTGCGTAATGGTACGGGGACAGCAACGGGGCGAGGGCATCGCCACCGGGTGGCAGGCTGTCCGAGCCGAGGGACAGAGTGCTGGAACAGTGGCGGTGACGAGGGCATCGTCCACCGGGTAGCCGCTGTCGGAGCCGAGGAACAGAGTGCTGGAACAGTGGCGGTGACGAGGGCATCGTCCACCGGGTAGCCGCTGTCGGAGCCGAGGAACAGAGTGCGCGCCACACCTTGGTGTGCGCGTCGGAACAGTGGCGATGGCGAGAGCGTCGTCCACCGGGTAGCCGCTGTCGGAGCCGAGGAACAGAGTGCGCGCCACACCTTGGTGTGCGCGTCGGAACAGTGGCGATGGCGAGAGCGTCGTCCACCGGGTAGCCGCTGTCGGAGCCGAGGAACAGAGTGCGCGCCACACCTTGGTGTGCGCGTCGGAACAGTGGCGATGGCGAGAGCGTCGTCCACCGGGTAGCCGCTGTCGGGACCGAGGAACAGAGTGCGCGCCACACCTTGGTGTGCGCGTCGGAACCGAGAGACGCCTCGGGGTGCGTCTGCGAGGAGGAGTGTGCCAAGCACGGAGGTCTGGAAGATGCGCGTCAGTGCGCTGGTACGGAGGAGCGTGCCAAGCTCGAAGGTCTGGAAGATGCGCATCTGTGCGCTGGAACGGAGGAGCGTGCCAAGCTCGAGGGTCCGGGAGATGCGCGTCAGTGCGCTGGAACGGAGGAGCGTGCCAAGCTCGAGGGTCCGGGAGATGCGCGTCAGTGCGCTGGAACGGAGGAGCGTGCCAAGCTCGAGGGTCCGGGAGATGCGCGTCAGTGCGCTGGAACGGAGGAGCGTGCCAAGCTCGAGGGTCCGGGAGATGCGCGTCAGTGCGCTGGAACGGAGGAGCGTGCCAAGCTCGAGGGTCCGGGAGATGCGCGTCAGTGCGCTGGAACGGAGGAGCGTGCCAAGCTCGAGGGTCCGGGAGATGCGCGTCAGTGCGCTGGAACGGAGGAGCGTGCCAAGCTCGAGGGTCCGGGAGATGCGCGTCAGTGCGCTGGAACGGAGGAGCGTGCCAAGCTCGAGGGTCCGGGAGATGCGCGTCAGTGCGCTGGAACGGAGGAGCGTGCCAAGCTCGAGGGTCCGGGAGATGCGCGTCAGTGCGCTGGAACGGAGGAGCGTGCCAAGCTCGAGGGTCCGGGAGATGCGCGTCAGTGCGCTGGAACGGAGGAGCGTGCCAAGCTCGAGGGTCCGGGAGATGCGCGTTGGTCTAGATGTGCGTCAGGACGAACAGCTGCGCTGGGGTCTGCAGTGGAACGCTGAGGTGCCTCCCGTGGAAGTTACAGGGAGCGCAGAACAGTCTCCTCCACAGGCTACGGCGACAGCAGACGAAGGCTGGAGCAAACATCACAAGGCTGGAGAGGTCCATCTTACAGCATTGGTAGACCAGAGGATCTCCCGAAAAGAGTCTAGATGTTAGGAATATGACTCGGCATGAATACAACACGACCCCACGCCAAAACGAGGGGAAGCGCCCTGGTATTTAAGGCCCACCGGGGGACTAATTAGCCTGCCACCACAGGTGCGAGAGATAATAGAATATCAAACAGGTGTGGCCACTAAGGGTAAGGAACGAGAGGGTGGGGGCTAGAGAGAGTGAGTAGGGAATTCCTAACAGTAGGCTTAAAGAAGACAGAGAATAGGGAATTCCTAACAGTAGGTTTAAAGAAGACAGAGAAAAGGTAGTGAGCAGCGGGCAAAACCTCACAGCAACAGATTCTCAACATGCCTATAGAGCTGGTCACTCTACTTCTACTGCCTTGATACAGATGACTGATGACTGGCTTAAAGCTATAGATAACTCTATGTTGGTGGGAGCTGTGCTGTTAGATTTTAGTGCTGCATTTGATGTGCTGGACCATTCTCTACTGGTTGATAAACTTAAATGTTATGGTTTTAACTCTTCTGCTTTAAAGTGGATACTAAGTTATTTGTCCTCTAGATCACAGAAGGTGTATCTAAATGGCAGCCTGTCCAGTAGCAGAGGTCTAGAGTGTGGTGTGCCGCAAGGAAGTTGCCTAGGACCTTTGCTCTTCTCTGTATTTACGAATGACCTATCTTGGGCTACCAAATGTGCTACAACAGTTCTTTATGCAGATGATTCAACATTGTATTACGCGGCACCATCATGCAATGTACTTAATGAAGTTTTGAGTAGAGAACTTAAAGTTGTGCATGGGTACTGGGTAGTATGTAATAGACTTGCCCTTAATATCTCCAAGACTAAATGTATTGTGCTGGGAACAAGGCACAGGTTATCTACAAATCCAAAGCTTAATTTAAACTTGTGTAATTCAGCAGTTCAACAAGTTGAAAGTACTAAACTCCTTGGAGTGATGCTGGATTGCACTCTGTCTTGGTCTCAGCATATTAATTATATTGTTTTAAAAATGGGAAGAGCAATTGGTATTTCCAGGAAATGTGCTTCTTTTGTTGCCCGTCCCCTTTTATGTCAGATAGTGCAAAGTTTAGTTTTATGTCATCTTGACTATTGCTCTGCGATGTGGTCATCTGCTGCCAGTGGTGACCTCAGGAAGCTCCAGGTGGTCCAGAACAGGGCAGCACGGTTGGTACTGGGCTGCTCACTAAGGTCTAATGTGAACCGTATGCATGCCTGCCTCTCTTGGCTTAACATTGAAAATAGATTGTCTTTTAATATACTTGTGCTGTTCAAGTTGGTCATGAGCAGTAAGACTCCTGTTTTTATACATAATCAGATTGTTTTTAGTAATACTGTGCACGAGCATTACACTAGAGGTTCCAGTAGTGGGCAGCTTGAATTGCCAGGTCCTAGAACCAGCGCTCTGGGGAGATCTTTTATTTTTAGAGCATTAACTCTGTGGAATGGCCTGCCTCGGAACCTCTGCTGCATTTACAGTAGGTTCACTTTTAAAAAGAATCTTAAATTTTTTTAAATTGTTTTTAACACTGTAAAGTGGTTTTTGTTTTTGTTTTACACTAATGTAATTTTAGCTATATTAATTGTTACAGTAGGTTCATTATGCATTGTGTGTACTGACTTTTAATAATTTTGTTTTTTGCAATGGTGATTGTTTTTGTGTTTTTTTGTGTGTGGACCCCAGGAAGACTAGCGAGCCCTAATAAAATCAAATCAAATCAAATCAAATCTCCCCCCCCCTCTCTCCCTCTCCCCCCCCTCTCTCTCTCCCTCTCCCCCTCCCTCTCCCTCTCCCCCCCCCCCCCTCTCTCCCCCCCCCCCTCTCCCCCCTCTCTCTCTCTCCCACCCCCCTCTCCCCCCCCCCCTCTCTCCCCCCCCCCCCCCTCTCTCTCTCCCCCCCCCCCTCTCTCTCCCCCCCCCTCTCCCCCCCCCCCCCCTCTCTCACCCCCCCCCCCTCTCTCTCCCCCCCTCCCCTCTCTCTCTCTCCCCCCCCTCTCTCCCCTCTCTCCCCCCCCCCTCTCTCTCCCCCCCCCCCTCTCTCCCCCCCCCTCTCTCCTCCCCCCCCCCTCTTCTCTCCCCCCCCCCTCTCTCTCACCCCCCCCCCCTCTCTCCCCCCCCCTCCCCCTCTCTCTCCCCCCCCCCCCCCCTCTCTCTCCCCCCCCCCTCTCTCTCACCCCCCCCCCCCTCTCTCTCCCCCCCCCCTCTCTCCCCCCCCCCCTCCCCCCCCCCCCTCTCTCCCCCCCCCCCTCTCTCTCCCCCCCCCTCTCCCTCTCCCCCCCCCCCTCCTCTCTCCCCCCCTCCCCCTCTCTCTCCCCCCCCCTCTCTCTCTCCCCCCCCTCCTCTCACCCCCCCCCTCTCTCCCCCCCCCTCTCTCTCACCCCCCCCCCTCTCTCTCCCCCCCCCCTTCCCCCCCCCCCCTCTCCTCCCCCCCCCCTCTCCCCCCCCCCCCCCTCTCACCCCCCCCTCTCTCCTCCCCCACCCCCCCTCTCTCTCTCCCCCCCTCTCTCCTCTCCCCCCCCCCCTCTCCCCCCCCCCTCTCTCTCCCCCCCCCCCTCTCTCACCCCCCCCCTCTCTCCCCCCCCCCTCCCCCCTCTCTCTCTCTCAGCTGGCTCCAGACGATGCCTGGAGGTGTCCTCACTGTAGGCAGCTCAGCAGGGCATGGTGAAGATGAGCCTGTGGACCCTCCCTGACATCCTGATCCTCCACCTGAAGCGCTTCGGCAGGTGGGCGACCGGAGGAACAAGCTGACCACGCTGGTGCGCTTCCCCCTGGAGAGCCTGGACATGGCGCCTCACCTGGTGAAGAGGGGCCACGGCACACGCCCGCCCCCCCACCAGCCCCCCCAGCAGCCTGGCTGGAGACAGGCCCGCCCGCCCGACACCGCCCCTCCCGACTATCTGTACGACCTGTACGCCGTGTGCAACCACCATGGAGGAATGCACGGAGGTCATTACACAGGTCTGATTTTATTTTATTTTACTTTATTTAAACCCTTTCACTACCACACTACAGAAGGTTAACCCTTTCACTACCACACTTTCTCATATTAAAATATATTTAGTTTTTAAGAATTTGTAAAGGATAGGCAAAACTAAGCATTGTGCTTCAGCCTATTCCTTTTTTTCCAGTCGTTGATTTTGGATTTTGTGTGTGAGATTGCCTTGAATATGTACATTTGTGATTTTTTCTTCTTTTCCTTTTGTAAGTCCACACGGGTGTGTTTTTGATTTGTCTGTAAACAAGACAAGACAAGAAAATAAACTTCATTCATTCATTCATTCACACTACAGACCGTCTGTAGTGTGGTAGTGAAAGGGTTAACCTTCTGTATTGTCGCAGTGAAAGGGTTAACCCATTGGCAGTGTGGTAGTGAAAGGGTTAACCAGATTAAAAACTCATTGAGATTAAAATGTCTAAAAAGCTCATGGTTTATTAGACACACAGTACCAAAGAAAGAAAATACGCTCTGTTTAATTCAAACATGACCCGCGTTCAGAACAGTATGTGAGCCCGCAGGAGTGGATTATGACGTATCAATTCATATCGTAGACAGATCTTCTGATCAAAATAGGTAAAGTAAAAAAAGGAGTGCTCTCCTCTGGCCAGCTGAGAGACACACTGAAGCAGAGAGAATTGTCTTAACCCTTTCACTACCACTCTACCAAAGGGTTAACCCTTTCACTACCACACTACAGAAGGTTAACCTTTCACTACCACACTACAGACGGTTAACCTTTCACTACCACACTACAGAAGGTTAACCTTTCACTACCACACTACAGACGGTTAACCTTTCACTACCACACTACAGACGGTTAACCTCAAACTAAATCCTCAATTTGAATAAACGATTAATCTGATTAAATTAGTATTTTTTTTATTTATTAAATCAACTTTCCAGCCCCAGCCCAGGGAGAAGCCCCAGCCCAACTAAATCAATTAAATCAACTTTCTTTAATGAATATAATATAACTCATCAGTTTTTTTAATACTATAATATTAGTGTAGCCTAATCTTTATCTGCAACTGTGAAGAAAAAACCCATTGGTTTAAACAGAATGTTCGAATGTTGATTTAGAATTCGAATGCCAACGTAACGAACGAAGGTTCGAACTTTCGAACGTTTGGGCTCAGCCCTACTAGAGAGAGGGGTGGCCTCTCACCAGTTGTTGCAGTCGTAATATGGGCCAAGGCCAAACGCCACGCGCACGCGCATACATGTCTCTCTCCTCTTTCATGAGGCGGAGCTGGGGACGAGACGGGCGGTCTTTTGTCACATAACACACGCCCAACACTCCACACACACGCACACACACACACACACGCACACACACACAGTCTAAGTGATAAGTGCCGGCCGGGGTATACGGCGCGACGAGTCATTTTTGTGTCATCGTGCCGTATACCCCGGCCAGCACTTATCACCTAGACTTTGCATAATAATAGGATGTGCGCACTTCTGCCTCAGTGACGTAGCCTAAACGGCGTTTAACCGCGTTTGACCACCACTGCATGCCTGCCTCTCACCTAGGTGTGAACTAAGCTATTGTTTGGGGCAACCAACAGGATTCCTCCACTGAGTACGGGGAAAAAAACTATTATGTTTTGTCCCTTGTTGGCACAAATCTATTTTAGGTATCTATTTTAATCATTTTGCCATTATTAAAGAGTGTTGTTTTCATTCGTTTTGGTATAATTCCACCATGGAAAGAGTCTTTGGGTACCCAGAAAAGCACTATATAAGTCTGATGTATTATTAGTTTCAAGTTCAAGTTCAAGTTTTGTTTTATTTGTCACATATAAAGTACATGTACATTACAGTGAAAAGTCCAAACACTATACAAATATACAATATACAAAATACAAACTAAAGTACAACCTAAAGTACCATTAAGTACAAAGTATTATTACGTGGCTTGTTTTTATTATGTTCTTGAGAATATATTTATAAAATGTTTCTCGCTTCCCCTCAAGAGTATCGCAGCATAAATCAGTAAATCATAAATCAGTTTTGATTGATTGATTGAAAACTTTAATTAACAGATTGCAGAATGGGTACAATACAGTACGGCTCAATACACACAATTGTTAAGGGGATGCAGACCAGAGAAAGACTTTCATCTTGTTTACATCAGGGTCCCCTCAATTTCAATTCATAATGACATTTATGACATACACGACATACAGATACAGATATAATAATTAGTGGTGGGACTCGATAAAACATTTTTATGAAATTAATTTGAGACTTTATAGTTAATTAATCTAAATTAATCACATTTTAATCACATATCAATATTTGATGCGAAAAGCAACCTTTTTCAATTCAAATAAATGTTGGTATACGAGTGAATCAATGAATATACCTTATACATACGTTTAAGCAGCAATATCCTGTATTAGCTACTATACACAGACCAACAGATCAATGCAATTTTTAACAAAGTGCAGCAATTTTAGGAATAATATATATATAGCGCAAAGGACCTTTTGTAAACTCAAGCACTTTCGAGGTCAAAGTAAAACGCAGTACTTTCAAATACATTCCAGAACAGTTGACCATTGGAAAAAAAAACTCTTGATTGATCTAAATTTCTCTTATTTTTTTTTTTTTATGAACAAACCAGACTAAGAAAAAAGTTATTTGCGAATTATTATACTTTATACTTATAGCACATGCACGGGTCTGGTCTCCTTTGAAAGGTAACATTCTTACACAATAAAGAAAAATCATCATGTGATTAAATGCATCAATTTTTTTTTTTACTTTTAATTCTTTCTGTAGTTAATTAATCGAAATGAATGCGATAAAGTCCCAGCCCTAATAATAATCTAATCTAATCATGACATTTATGACATACATGACGTACAGATATATACAGTACAGTAGACTCTTAACGTGTGGTTCTCCGGTGGTCACGCAGCCTTCTGCAGGAACTCGGTGGACGGGCAGTGGTACGGCTACGACGACAGCAGTGCGGAGCCGGTGCCGGAGGGGGAGGTGTGCACGCGCGGAGCCTACATCCTCTTCTACCAGAGACGGGACACCATACCGCCCTGGTCCGCCAGCTCCTCCCTGAGAGGTCAGTCTGTGGTCCGAGACGCCAGCCTGGCCTGTGAATCTTTTTCCATTCAGAAAGGGAGTTTAGTAGGAGGACATTTAATTTTAAACATCAGTTTGCACGTACCACACTTAAACAGATGTGTTTATGAAAACTTTATTGATTGAAAACTTTGTTAACAGATTGCAGAATGGGTACAGTACAGTACAGCTCAACAATACACACAATTGTTAAGGGCGTGCAGACCAGAGAAAGACTTTCGTCTTGTTTACATCAGGGTCCCCCATTTTCAATTCAGCATAACATATATGACATACAGATAGACGGTACTGCTACATCTATACATTTATGACGTACCAGATTTGCAAATACAGTACTGTTTGTGATACAAAAAGAGTCTAAAAAAGAGAGTATATACATTTGACGTAGAAACTGTACATTGGAGGAGGTTGGGTAGGTGGGGTGGGGGGGGGGGAACTGTACATTGGAGGTGGTTGGGCTGGTGTGGTGGGGGGTTGGGTAGGCGGGGTGCGTCTATATTAAAGGCAGCCCAAGAGTGCTTCCGCGTTTCTCTGATTGGCCGCGACGCCCCACGTGACAACGCCTAGCACGCCCCGCGGCAGAGCGGAAATAGGCTGCTGCTCCGGCGAAAGAAAGACAGGCATTCTATTGCCATGCTCTGCGACAAACTCTAACCTTAACCAACTCCGAAAGAATGCCTAAACTTAACCTTAACCAACTCTGAAAGAATGCCTAAACTTAACCTTAACCAACTCCGAAAGAATGCCTAAACTTAACCCTAACCTTAACCAACTCCGAAAGAATGCCTAAACTTAACCGGCGAAATAACGTTTATATAGAGAGATGATAAATTAATTAAACGTAAAAGAAAAAAATTAAAATTGAAGTGATTCAAACTTGTCACCAACTGACCGCAGGATCCACAGCAAGCTGAGGAGCGAGTTGAGCTAACCATTGATGTTAAAACAGGGGGATTAGGAATACATAATGCCGCGGCAACCTATGCGCCGCTGCCGCTCTGCCGCTCCGCTCTGCCGCGGGGCGTGCTAGGCGTTGTCACGTGGGGCGTCGCGACCAATCAGAGAAACGCGGAAGCACTCTTGGGCTGCCTTTAATATATAGGCAGGCGGCGTGGGGGAAACTGTACAACTGTACAAGCAAAACTGTACATTGGAATATCGACGAAACCATACTTGGTTCTAAGAAGAGGGTCTCGTGTATTCTTGAGTTAGGTCATTTACTGTACATTGGAGGGGGTTGGGTTAGGACATTTACAGGAGCCAGTTTCGAATTGCAGTCTCCCGTAGGTGTTCTTTGAGAGTGGTTTTGAAAGTGGGTAGTGATTCACATTCCTTTTCAGCTGTGGGTAGGGCGTTCCACATTGATGTGGCATAATTGCGAAACGTGTTTAGTCCCTTGTTTGAGCCGAATCTGGGTTTAACATGATTTGTGGAGCTCCCTCTGGTGTTGTGGTCGTGGTATTCACTGACCTTTGGGAAGTATTTTGACATGTACATGGGTACCTTAGTCGTATAGTGTATCTTGTAGACCAGGCCCATTGCAAGTTGCTGTACTCTGTCGTCTACTCTAAGCCATCCTAGGTTGTCAAAGTGGGCAGGGGTGAGGTGGGTTCTAGGAGTCAGGTCAAGTAGTAGTCTGACCAGTTTGTTTTGTGATGTTTGTAATCTTGTTTTTAGCGCCTTTGAGGTACTTTGGTACCATGAAGTGCAAGCATAGTCGTAGTACCCTTGAATGAGTGCTCCTGCCAGAGTCTTCAGGGTATTCTTGTTTACCAGAGAGGAGATCCGGTACAAGAATCTAGTTCGTTGGTTGACTTTTTTTATTACATTGGATGCCATTTTGTCACAGGAAAGATTTGCCTCTAGGATGGAACCTAGGTATGTAATTTCGTCTTTCCTTGTGACAATATTGTCACCCACTGTAACTGAGAAGCCGTCGGTCTTGCTGAGTTTGTTATTTGATCCGAAGAGAATGGACTCTGTTTTGCCCATGTGTAATGATAGTTTGTTATCAGCGAGCCAGGTGCAGATTCTGCCGAGTTCTGAGCTGAGGGTTTTTTCAACCTGTAACTTGTTCTTGTCAGCGACCAGCAGGGCCAGTGTCCTTCAGTTATTGGTGTAAAGTTGTGGAATTCTCTCCATAGCGATCTTAAGGGGTGTAATAATATTTGTCAATTCAAAAATAATTATAAAAATAGAATATTTAGTCATTATCAAATATGAATCCTGAATAGTGAGATATTTTCTTTTCTTTCTTTCTTTCTTTCTTTTCTTGTTCAATCTGTGGATTGTTTGTTTTTTGTATATTGTATGAATTATTATTTTGTGTAAATTAGGTTGTACACCGACCAACAAGTGTTACTTGTTTAGTTCAGGAATAGGGGGCAGGTAATTATAAGTGTAACTGAGGGGTACAATTCCCTGACTGTATTGATAAGTATGGTATTATTAAACCACTACTGTCTATGTACTTTGAATACTGGCCACACAGTACATGATATAGATATGATGAACACTTTCCCACCTGATGAAACGAAGTCCACACAAATGTATAAATCGAATATTTTATATAGCAAAGGGTATATACAACGTTCACTTAATGACATTTATGATTTGAAATGCACTTGTAAGGCAAATGAGTATTCGTAGGTAAATCAACATTGAATGTCCAATCTTTGGTTACGCAGGGAGTAAGTATACAACCTGGTTCTTTAGGGAACTATAGCGATGGTACTTAAATGATTATAGCTGGATACACTAAAGGGGGGTCCCGCTGGTTGTAAGACAGTAGGGGGGGGGGTTAGGAGAGCCGCTGGCGGTATCCCATCTGGCCGACGATTTCTTGGGAGAATTCAGAGTGCTGAACACGGTGCCCACAGAACCTCGGTCCGCAGATGAATACAGCTGGGCCCTCTGGTGGACGGTAGCTGCCGGTCCACAACGAAGAGACGTGAGGCGACCTCACTCGGGGTGGAGCGCCGTCTCACCTGGACTCCTCTCGGGGGGGTAGTTCCAACACTCAGCAGTGTTGGCTGTTATCCATGGCATAATCAAAGCACCCAAAGCACGTAGATAATCCAAGCCGTGTAGGGCTCGACGTCGTCCGGGTGAAGTAATCCAATGTACAGGTCCACTCGTCCTGGCCCGGAGCTCCTCGGATGCAAGCACCACACGTGGTCTGCCCAGCCTGGTTAAGACTCCAGATAACGTCAGGAACGATGGGGGTACTGCTCACTTTATAACTCTAACCGAACGATGCACCATACATAATAGACTATTATTAACTTAATAGAAATACGTCCCACTCGACGGTATAGTGCCAAACTATGACAATTCAACTATTAATCCACACGATGTCTCAATGCCTATTCTGAGGCCAAGTAGGCCATACTGCACCACACGTGCGTCGTGGGTGAGGCTTCACGTCTGTTACTAGGTTGGAGGGTAAAGGACTAATGGACTAAAAGAAAGTTCTACTTTACTTGCGCCATATATATATGCGCTGTGAACAAATAGTACCATTCGTATTTCGCCAGACGTATTCCTACGCGGAACCGGGCTTGTAACGACATGTTCGTCGGCACGATTGAACTTGAACCAAGGGGCTTGGCTGCTGGCGCCAGGTTCTCGTCCAATGGTAGAATGAAACTATTATGGGCTGTTAGTAGACTAAAGGGATATTCAGTGTATATGTACAAGGAATATACAGGGGATATCAAACGATATACAAATACTATTAAATATATATCCATAAATAAATATATATATTCGGTTTAATCTGATCCTTCACAACAGCCGCCCCCTAATTAGTCCCACCTAATTAGCTAAGCAGAGACAGATTAACCGCACTGTCCACCACTCAAGGTCCGCTGTAAGGGTCAGTCAACTCACAAAGTCATGGGGTCATGGTCGTCATCGATAGTGTCTGGGAGTCTGGGCAGTTCTATTAGCCTCGCCACGGGTCGTGTGTAAGTTCGCCCTTGGACGAGTACTTCAGCTGCTCGGACCTTGCCATCGGCACCGGTGATCACTTTGCTTACGCGGCCAGCCGGCCACATAGCTCTGGGTAGTGACTGGTCGATAATCATGACGACTGTTCCTTCTGTCAAATTGTCTCTCTCTTTTACCCACTTCTGGCGGGTCTGTAGAGACGGTAGGTAGTGGAGTAGGAAGCTGTTCCAAAACTTGTCAGCTAGTACTTGACTGTACCTCCACATTCTTCGGCCGTTCGCTTCTTCAGGCCTGTACATTGTCTGGGGTAGCGCGGGGTCTAGCCGCCCCATCAAGAGTGTGTTGGGGGTGACTGGGTCGACATCTGCTACATCACTGGAGACGTAGCCGAGGGGCTTGGAGTTCAATACTCCCTCGATCTCCGTGAGGACTGTCATTAGGACTTCTTCCGCCACAGTCTGGGCCCCAAGCACGGCGTACAGGGCTGTCTTTATAGAACGTACTTCTCGTTCCCAGGTTCCACCGAAGTGGGGTGCGTTCGGGGGATTAAACTGGAAGTCAATCTGGGATGGAGCGAGGTGGGTCTTAAGTTCTGGGCCCATAGCTTGGAAGCTCTCTCTCAGCTCTCTTTCTCCGCCTTTGAAGTTTGTCCCGTGATCAGACAACAATGTAGACGGTTTTCCTTTCCGTGATGTGAATCTTCGGAAGGCCATAAGGAATGAGTCTGTGCTCATGGTCGGAAGGAGTTCGATATGTATCGCTCTGGTGGTCATGCATTTGAATACAATACCCCACCGCTTCTCGGTTCCTCTTCCTCTCTTTATATACAACGGGCCAAAACAGTCCATGCCTGTGGAGTGGAATGGCTTGTCGCCGAGTCGGAGGCGACAGGGAGGTAGGTCAGCCATCCGGGGTATGCTGGGCTGCGCGCGCCACTTTCGGCAGTCTAGACAGGTTCGCTGGAAGTGTCGCACTGCTTCTCTTCCTTGAAGTATCCAATAGCGACGTCTGATCTCCGCGAAGACTCTCTCTGCTCCTGCGTGGTGTACATCCTCGTCGTATTTCTTTATGATCAGCTCTGTGACCTTGTGTCGGCTGTTCAAGACTATCGGGTACTTAACGTCATCCGGTAGATCGGGGGCTCTCCGCAGACGACCACCCACTCTGATGAGATTATGGGCGTCACTCTCGGGTGCCAGGTGGAGCAGTCTGCTGTCTGATGGGACGGGCTTTCCTCCCTGTAGACAGTCTAGCTCATCAGGGAACGAGTCTCTCTGGGCTCGTTGTAGTAGAAGAAGTTCTGCTTCTTCGTAGTCAGCTGCTGAAATGTCAGTGGTGGACTGAATCTCTGGGTGGTGCCACAGGAATGTCTTTAGCTGCGCACTCTGTAGGGTAATGCAGTCATCTATGTTGGGGTCTGTGGAGGCGACTGTGCTCAGTCCACAGAACATAGGTTTCTTGTTCTCAGCCTCCTCTTTACTTGCTTCCCGTGGGGTGGGCGTAGGCCACTCTTCTTCCGGGAGCTTGAGGAATTCTGGTCCGTCGCTGTAGATGTTGCGACGGGTGAGGTCATCCAGGGACATTCCCCGGGTGATGACGTCAGCTGGGTTGTGTTTGGTGTCCACATACCGCCAGCTCGCTGCTTCTGTTAACTCTTGAATCTCGGTGACTCTGACTCCCACGAAGACTTTGTATCTGCATGAATCAGACTTGATCCATGTGAGTACTGTCGTGGAATCTGACTACAAGATTGTTCTGTGCACCGGAATGGTGAGTTCACGTTGGATTAACGTGGCTAGATGCGCTCCTGCTAGGGCTGCGCAGAGCTCTAGACGCGGGATAGATTGTTGCTTTCGTGGGGCTATTCTTGAGCGAGCCAGGATGAAAGCAGTGTGTATCTCTCCTCTCTTCTCTTGGGCACGCAAGTAGGCCACCGATCCATAGGCTACTTCGGAGGCGTCACTGAAGACGTGTAGATCCATCTTGCATGTCTCTGGCCTCACTGTGGGTGGGAAGTAGCTGCGGCGTATATTGACGCCTGGGAGTGAGCGGAGTTCCGTCTCCCACTCTCTCCATGTGGAGGCAAGGTGTGCGGGTATTGGGTCGTCCCAGCCCTGGTCCTTGTCCCATAGTGCTCGTACAATCATCTTTGCCCTGGTGGTGTAAGGTAGAATACATCCCAACGGGTCATATTGTCTGGCGAGTGTTCTGTACACACTCCGTCTGGTGGTCGGTATCGCCGTCGACCTTCCCTGCTCCGTGGTCAGGGGTTTGTGTCTATAGTGGAGCGAGTCTGTTTTGAAGCGCCAGACTAGTCCTAGTGTCATTTCTTGGGCTTCTCCTGGGATGGTCGCCATCCAGGTCTCGCTGCTGGCAGCCTTGTCCGCGGGGGAGAGGCTGCGCAATACGTGCGGGTCACTGCTGGCCCACTGCCTGAGATCAAAGCCGCCTTTGATCAGGGAGGCGCGGAGCAGCGCACGGCGTCGCCAGTCAATCTTCTTTACGTGTCCCGCTGTGATTAGCTTCTCAATCTCAGCGCGGTACACACTCTCTTGAGCGGGGTCTTTGGCTAGGCGCCGCTCTGTGTTCAATAGATACCGCTCCGTGGCGTCTTTCTTTGCGTGAAAGGTGGGCATTCCCTCTCGCCTCAGCAGTGGAGTTGCGTATCTCATCACTCCGCCGACTGTGACTCTCTTTGTCCCTTGCTCGAGGAGGTTGATGGCGTAAATGTCTTCTTTAGAACGAATGTCTTTCTTTTCGTTCTTAAAGGGCATTGTCTCTAGTGTCCATAGCCTCTCGACATGCTGCAGGAGAGTGGTGTCTTCTTCTGTCGTTCTGGAGTGGAGGCAGCTAGTGGCTGCTGTTCGGTTGAGAGATTTAGCGAGGGGGCCTTGTAGTGTCCACCCTAGGCGGGTCTCGACTGCTGCAGGACAGCCTCGGGGTCCTGTATGGACCCGGTCAATCGGGACGATGAGGTCTGCATGGTCGGAGCCTATCAGCAGGGTCGGGGTGGCGCCGTCTATGAGCGGGATAGGTAGTTGACGCAGGTGCACATATTTATCCATCAGCTTGGCGATGGGGTAGGTGTACTGCGATAGTCCTATTTCTTGGCTGGTGAAAGCATTTGTAATCCTATACCGTCGCTCTGGCTGCCCGCTTGCTGCGATAGTGAAGGAGACATTCTCGCCCTTTATCGTCTTTAAATCTCTTCTTATTGTCCGAATCGTCATTTGGTTCTCGCTCCCCCGCAGTCCCAGCTGGGCCGCAGCGGACGCGAGCAGAAGGGTCTTCTCTGACCCGTCATCAAGGACGGCGTAAGTGTCCATGACTTTATCTTGGTAGCTCAATGTCACACGGACTACCTTTAAGAGCACTTGGGCGCCGCTGCTGCTGGCGGGGTCAATGTACATGACACTTGCCTTGGTGCTGCTCGATGGTGCAGGTGCAGGCCTTCTTCTGTTACTGTCGTGTAGTACATCTAGATGGGCTCCGTCACACCGACTGCACCTTTTCTTTAGGCGGCATTCGGCTGCCATGTGACTGCGCGCACATCGGTAACAGCGCCTGTTGGACTTTATCCATTGACTCACTTCTTCTGCATTCATCTTTGTGAACAGGTCACATTGTGACAGCCAGTGTTCCTTCTCGCAGTAGGGGCACACCATCTTCCACTTCTCTTTTCTCGAGGGGGTACTGTGGCTCTTACTGCTCGGTACTGACTCTGATTGGTGCATGACAGTCACCGATCTTCTTCCATCGTTTATTCTCCTGGGTCCCTCTCTGGAGCTTGGCGTGCTCCGCACGAACGTATCCAGTCGTAAGCTGCTGACTTCTCTCGCCAGGAAGTCGGCTAGATCGAGGAGGGATGGTTCGGGACCGTTAGGATCACGGTGGTCTCTCTGCCGCCTAAAACGCTCTTGTCTGGCGGGTGGCAGCTTCTCTAAAATCCTCTCGACGTTAGAGTTGGCGTATAGCTCGTGCATGCCCTTTTCCCGTTGCGCTCCCAGCATCCCTACCAGGGACTGCACTTTTATAGACAGGTCGTCTAGTGAGCGATTGTCTGTTGCTGGGGGTAGGCGATCAATATGCCTTATCTCTTGGATTACGTAATCCCATATACGTCCATATCTCTGGTCCAGCGCTGCTAGAGCCGCGGTGTATGGGGTCGTAGAGGTGGCATAGGCTAGCGCTATATTGTGCGCTCGCGGTACTTTCAGGTGCTTCAGTAATATTGCATACTTGTGGCGTTCATCGGCGACATCCACCATCATTGTCTCTAAGCACATCCGGAGCTCCGTGTACTGTGCTCGATTCTCATAGGTGAAGTCTGGAAACGTCGGCGTGGCAATGTATGACGCCGTGGATGGTTGATACATCGGTATAGCCTGGGCTGTACTGGACCTCCTGGTCCGGTGGAGTACTGTGCTGTCGTCGGGCTTGGTTCTCCTCCTCTCCCTCTTCTTCTTCTATCAGGTCCTCTAGATCCTGTAGTCGTTTATTTAGCTTCTCCGCAGTGTATGCCGCTCCTTCCTTGTAGCTGGGTCTCGCTTGGACCGGTCTGGGAAGGGGGTCTGCGGGGGGTATAGGCTTGGTCTGTTGGTCAAGTTCAGGGTCGCTTGCTCGGTTAGGAGACGCTGCCCTTGACTGTTGTCTCGACGAGTTCCTTGAACCCCTGGCGGAGGGAGAGGGTGTTGCCTTGAGGATCAGCTGCTCCATTAGTTGCGCTTGTAACTTGTCGCGCTCGGCTTCGCGCTTGGTGAGATCTGCTTCTCTTTGGGCACCGGCAGCGGCGCGCTGGGCGTCGGCCCGGTCTCTTGCCATATTCTCTTCCGTCTGAAGGCGTCTCATCTCCAGGCGTATGCGCTCTTCTTCACTCCGTTGCTGCGCTTGGAGTTGTTCGCGCTCGATAAGCATCTGTGCTTGGAGTCGATCGCGTTCACCCTGAAGTCGATCGCGTTCACCCTGAAGTCGATCGCGTTCGGTAGAGGCTGTCAGGCTGACGAGGAACGCCTGTTGTAGCATCCTCTCCGCTTCGCTGGGGGAAGACGGTTGTAGAGGTGAGCCGCTCCTGGGTGAGCCGCTCCTGGCTGTACTCGTTGGGGAGTCCTGGAGCTCTATTTCCTCTGCGCTCTCCTCCTCTTCTTCCGTGCAGAGTTCTCTCTCTGTAGGGTTGTCTTCCTCCCGGGGCTGGTCGGGGACTACTTCTTCGGTATTGGCGGGGGGTAAAGGCATGTCAGCTCCCTCCTGGTCCCCACCGTGAGCTTGGTCAGTTACATTAGAACCCACTAGGGCCTCTGTGGTCGGGGAAACCTGGTCGTTAAGGTCAGACATAATTTTACTTTCTACTTTTACCGCGTTTACCGTTTGTCGAAGGTTAGGTAGTTGACTGACAGCGTAATCCTCTAAGTACTGAGGTGGCTGTCGTCTGCGCTGCGGGCGTTCTACGTTAGGAGGACCGTTTCGTGGAGTGTTCATCATAGGCCATTTCAATATTAATAACACTATATTAATATTACACTAGTTACCCTCCGGCTCGAAGGACCAATTGTAACTGAGGGGTACAATTCCCTGACTGTATTGATAAGTATGGTATTATTAAACCACTACTGTCTATGTACTTTGAATACTGGCCACACAGTACATGATATAGATATGATGAACACTTTCCCACCTGATGAAACTAAGTCCACACAAATGTATAAATCGAATATTTTATATAGCAAAGGGTATATACAACGTTCACTTAATGACATTTATGATTTGAAATGCACTTGTAAGGCAAATGAGTATTCGTAGGTAAATCAACATTGAATGTCCAATCTCTGGTTACGCAGGGAGTAAGTATACAACCTGGTTCTTTAGGGAACTATAGCGATGGTACTTAAATGATTATAGCTGGATACACTAAAGGGGGGTCCCGCTGGTTGTAAGACAGTAGGGGGGGGGGTTAGGAGAGCCGCTGGCGGTATCCCATCTGGCCGACGATTTCTTGGGAGAATTCAGAGTGCTGAACACGGTGCCCACAGAACCTCGGTCCGCAGATGAATACAGCTGGGCCCTCTGGTGGACGGTAGCTGCCGGTCCACAACGAAGAGACGTGAGGCGACCTCACTCGGGGTAGAGCGCCGTCTCACCTGGACTCCTCTCAGGGGGGTAGTTCCAACACTCAGCAGTGTTGGCTGTTATCCATGGCATAATCAAAGCACCCAAAGCACGTAGATAATCCAAGCCGTGTAGGGCTCGACGTCGTCCGGGTGAAGTAATCCAATGTACAGGTCCACTCGTCCTGGCCCGGAGCTCCTCGGATGCAAGCACCACACGTGGTCTGCCCAGCCTGGTTAAGACTCCAGATAACGTCAGGAACGATGGGGGTACTGCTCACTTTATAACTCTAACCGAACGATGCACCATACATAATAGACTATTATTAACTTAATAGAAATACGTCCCACTCGACGGTATAGTGCCAAACTATGACAATTCAACTATTAATCCACACGATGTCTCAATGCCTATTCTGAGGCCAAGTAGGCCATACTGCACCACACGTGCGTCGTGGGTGAGGCTTCACGTCTGTTACTAGGTTGGAGGGTAAAGGACTAATGGACTAAAAGAAAGTTCTACTTTACTTGCGCCATATATATATGCGCTGTGAACAAATAGTACCATTCGTATTTCGCCAGACGTATTCCTACGCGGAACCGGGCTTGTAACGACATGTTCGTCGGCACGATTGAACTTGAACCAAGGGGCTTGGCTGCTGGCGCCAGGTTCTCGTCCAATGGTAGAATGAAACTATTATGGGCTGTTAGTAGACTAAAGGGATATTCAGTGTATATGTACAAGGAATATACAGGGGATATCAAACGATATACAAATACTATTAAATATATATCCATAAATAAATATATATATTCGGTTTAATCTGATCCTTCACAACAATAAGATTTATTCTTCTTCCTGCTCCTTTTGCCCATGGTAGAACTGGATTTATGTGTTTGTATGAGAACTGTATGATTTATATTACTTCCATGTGGCAAATAAAACTATGAATCTGAATCTAAATCTGAATCAGGGGTGGAACATGTAGGTCAGTTGTCCTCAGGGGTGCAAAAAGTACCCAAAAATTATACTTAAGTGAAAGTATCGGTACCGTCTCAAAATCGTACTCAAGTAAAAGTCAGAGTATCTGGCTAAAAACACACTTGAGTAAAAGTAAAAACGTTTCTACGTTTAAATGTACTTAAGTACTAAAAAGTAAAAGTATAAACTTTTTTCTGTCTATTCTTCTGATAGCAGGTGTTTAATCAAAGATCCCCGCGTTCTAGTCTTGCACAAGGACCAATCAGCATGGATATGGGCGGGTTCATTTTCCATTGATGGGGATTTGATTGGCTGTTTTTAAATAAAGCGCGGCCGCAGGATTAATAACGTTAATGTTAGTTCGGCCAGAGAAACAAATATACTAATTAAAATCGTTGGACCTGCGAGATTTGTACTTTGTATGTCTGCATTTTAAATGTAAGCTAGTAAAAACTATGTTTTCTTCTCTGAAATGTAATTGAGTAAAAAGTACAAGTATACAAACCTAATAATACTACAAATCCCCCAAAACAGTACTTAAGTATTGTAACAAAGTACAATTACTCAAGTACTTTACACCCCTGGGCATGTGAGTGTGCGTGCCTTCCTCTCTAGCAGGTTAGACTCCTGTGAGATTTGTACTTTGTACTTTGTAGGTCTGCATTTTAAATGTATGTTTTTTCTCTGAAATGTAATTGAGTAAAAGTACAAGTATACAAACCTAATAATACTTGAGTAAAATACAAATCCCCAAAAACAGTACTTAAGTATTGTAACAAAGTACAATTACTCAAGTACTTTACACCCCTGGTCGTCCTAGAAGCCGGCCTGGTCTGTGGGTACTGTTGGTTCACCAGTAGATGGTGCTATATACAACAGTTCCACTTAATCCTCATCGATGATGACATCTGTTTCTCTTAATGCATGATGAGGGCGGACCTAGCACATTTGGCGCCCTAGGCGAGGTTCACCACTGCGCCCCCCCCCCCCCCCCCCCCCCCCCCCCAAATCAAAACATCGCCGCGCAACCAACCGGTTAACCCTTTTCACTGCGACAATACACAGAAGGTTAACCCTTTCACGACCATCGGTTGTGTGATAGTAAAGGGTTAACCCTGTCGTGTGGCAGTGAAAGGGTTAACAGTTATACAGTGAAGTACTGCACCTTTATTTTTTACAAGCAAGAACAAGAGCTAAGAATAAATGTAAAGTGCACACTAAAGAATTAAAACAAATAAACAACTTAGCTAACACACAATACTAATAATAAAAATAACAAACAATAAAAGAATGTGCAAATTTGCTTTCAAAGAAAATTAAGAAGAAATGTAAAGTGCACACTAAAGAATTAAAACAGGGGAGCTCCAGTAGCTCACCACGTACCTCGAGCGCTATTTCGGCGTCGGGGACAACCGTGCTCGTCACGGATCTGGGGTTTAGCGAGTTCGAATCCCGGACTGCAGCCGTGCCTTTCCCAGAGTGCCTTCCCCCCCATCTGAACCCCTTCAGCCTGTTTCTGTCGGTCAATCTTGACCAGTATAAATGCGATAAACGCAAAAAAGAGCCAGGGGAATGGCCAAAGTTTAAAAAAAAAAAGAATTAAAACAAATAAACAACTTAGCTAACAATCAATAATAATAATAACAATAACAAACAATAAAATAATGTGCAAATTTGCTTTAACACTTTCAGAGCCCAAGCTTAATCTTGATTTACCGCTTGAATGCCCACCATCCACTTCAATGTTAGCGTTAATAACGCCTAATCTATGTTTTAGATTTATAAATTATTATAATAAATATATTATTAAATTATGTGTCTAATCTGCCCGTCGCTTATCAATGACATTGTCGAAGCGGATTGTTTTTTTATCGGTTAATTTTCATTTTATAGCATTTTGAAAAGCCCTCGTTTTCAAGGAAAATATAAATATTCCATGATAATCGCCCTTTTCTGAAATATTCTAGAATACACAAAAACGTTGTCATTTTTCGGCCTATTTATGAATAGTTTTCAAATAAATGCTAGATTATCGATAGTATCTGTGTACGTATGCACGCTATATAGGCGATCTGAAAAATCGATTCTCTGATTTCCTCAAAGCGATCGCCCACACACACACACACACACACATAGGGCGAACGCTGAGATCTCAGCGAATACAACTCTGATTATCCCAAGACTTGTAAAATAGATTCCTTACCTCAGATCAGATGTTCTCCAAAAAGATCATTCCAATTCCTGATCGCCATTCCAAAAATCGATCGATTTTATTGATCCAACGCTACATACTGTACATATGTGTTCCACGCTGTTGTGAGGCTCCACAATGAATCCGATCGGCTCGGGTTACATGCCTGAGAAGTAAAATGTGGATTCCGGATTTTTCTTTTCTCATCCATTTTCATTGAGTCCATTCCAAAAGGGTGCATTACCATCTGGGAGACGATAGGGGCGGTTTTTTCACATCTGAGCTCCTACAGGGGCTGCATACCAACGGGAGACTCGGTTGATGAAATATGAACGATATAAAATAAAATAAAACGACAATTGTCGTCGTGGGCATTCAGGCATTGGGCTGATAAAACGTCTTATCACGTTTTGGGCATTGAAAGTGTTAAAAGAAAATTATGTATTGTAAAATATGTTACACATATATAATCAAAATATAATATGCTAAATAAACAAACAAATAAATAAAAATTACAAATTCACTTTGTCTAAAGAACTATTTACATTCCACTCCCTATCATCACACTTCAAGGTTAGCCTGTAGCTCCTACTGGTTTCAAATTGTCCAACTCCTGAGCCAGCTCCTTCTCATCCAAATCAGATTGCCCTCTATGGTTTAAGGTGTGTACAAGTGCCTCTGCTTGCTTCATCAGCTCTTGGTGTGGCAGGTCTTGGAAGTTGTACAAAATTGCATACCTTTCACCTTGGCACGTTTCTCGTCTTCTTCTTTTCTTCTCTTTTTATACTGGATGGCCGGATGGCTTTTACCTCTTCATAGTTCTCTAATGTTAGTCTTTCTTTCCTCAACACTCAATTCTATAAACACTTGACCGATACCCATCAAATCAGCGCTCTAGCATGTTATGACTGTGAACACCTAAAGCTGAGGCTCAGACCGACTGACCGTTTTAGATTTTTGTTAGAATTTTTTTTATGTAAAAATAATGGTTGCAGATATAGAGGGGGCGTCAAAACTGCGCAGAGCAAAAAAAATAATAAATTAAAAAAAATAATAAAATAATAATAATAATAAAAAAAATAATTACATTTTGTCGCCCCCCTCTGGGTGGCGCCCTAGGCAACCGCCTATATCGCCTGTAGGAAGCTCCGCCCAGATGATGTGAATGATTCCATGGTGCCGTATGTGTGTGTGTGTGTGTGTGTGTGCTCCTCTACATTTACCTTTTAACTTATTCATCAGATTGATTCATCAGATTGATGTTCACTAAGTGCACTAAATTCGGTCAGATTCTGTCTGAATCAGAATCAGAGACACTTGATTTGAACAGGAATTGACACTGTTTCCACCCTGACCCCTCTGTGGGATGCGGGCTGGCTCATCAGATCACAATGTGAGCAGAAATGTATCTTGGAAGCGTCCAGATCTGCCTAGTTATAGTGTATCTTAACCCCTTCACAACCACACTACAGAAGGTTAACCCTTTCACTACCACACTACAGAAGGGATAACCCTTTGTCGTGCGGCAGTGAAAGGGTTAACCGTCTGTATTGTCGCAGTGAAGGGGTTAACCATTTGGTAGTGTGGTAGTGAAAGGGCTAACATCACCAGCAGGGCAAGCAGTCAAAAAAAGACCATACTGATTATGCACTTTGCTACTAAGTAATCTACTGTGACTATATTACTACCTCATAGTCTATACTACTATTTACTATGTTACTATCCCTATACTACTACCTATCATGCTAATAGTCAGGGGTTCCCAAAGTCGGGGTCGCGCCCGACAGGACGGTCGCCAGATGATTTAAAAAAATAAAAATAAAAATACAAAAATGTGCAGTCAGGCCACTGCACTTAGAAGCAGGCCAGGACAGTGTTTCTAGTTGCAGCAGCGCAATAGTTAGAGATAACCTAGGTGGGGAACAACCAGGAGATCACTGCAACTCACACAAGTTGGAGAACTATCTCTCTCTCTCTCTCTCTCTCTCTCTCTCTCTCTCTCTCTCTCTCTCTCTCTCTCTCTCTCTCTCTCTCTCTCTCTCTCTCTCTCTCTCTCTCTCTCTCTCTCTCTCTCTCTCTCTCTCTCTCTGCTCTCACACACACACACAAAAGGAGCTGCATGTGATTGGTGGAGGCGGGACCCTTACAAAAAACTGTTGTTGCTAATCATTGACACATGCTAGCCTGTAATAATCCCCCCCAGAAAAATCTACTTTGCATTTGATATATTGCAAATATATGCCATCACACACACTGGCATTTAAAGAGTTATAATTATAAAATTAATATGTGGTGTTATGATCAGGGCTGAAGTTGAATAAAAGATTGTATTATTTTCAATCTGACATTACAAAAAAACTGAAAATCCATCAAAATCAGTGTTGTTGCTAATCATACATATGCTAGCCTGTTTTTTAACAATAATTTGTGATGCCATCACAAACACTGGCATTTAAAGGGTACAAATTAAAATATTCCTGCACCAGAATGCAGGAAATGAAGTCTTTGTAACAAGAAATGTCCTGGTGGGGGACCCCCTGCTTAAAAAGTGGCCTGACTGGGGCTATATTTTGCACTATATTTCCTGGCCTGAATTATTTCCCCAGTCCGGCCCTGGTTAAAAGCCTCCAATGCTTATTAGTGTGTGTGCGTTTGAACGTGTGCATGTTTCAACCATACATTTCCATTTATATAAAAAATAAATAAAAATGTTACCTCCTATAATAGTGGTATAATAGTCTCTGACCCCGTTATTTTTGGGTTGCGGCCTGAAGAGTTTGGGAACCCCTGGTCTATACTACTATGAACTCAAGACTGTAACACTCAAGTTCAACACTGTTTGATGAACATGTCACTGACCCTTAGCTGCCAGAGTTGTACCCTTCCTGCTGACTTGTTGTACAGAACTTGTAAGTTGCTTTTGGATAAAAGCATTCAGCTAAATGACTAAATGTAAAGGTAAATGTAAATGTAAAGGTAAGGTTAAGGTAAATGTAAATGTAAATATAAATGTAAAGGTAAATGTAAAGACAAATGTAAATGTAAATATAAATGTAAAGGTAAATGTAAATATAAATGAAAAGGTAAATGTAAATGTAAAGATAAATGTGAATGTAAATATAAATGTAAATGTAAAGATAAATGTAAATGTAAATGTAAAGATAAATGTAAATGTAAAGGTAAATGTAAATGTAAATATAAATGTAAATGTAAATGTAAAGATACATATAAATGTAAATATAAATGTAAATGTAAAGATACATATAAATGTAAATATAAATGTAAAGGTAAATGTAAATGTAAATATAAATATAAAGGTAAATGTAAATGTAAATATAAATATAATGTATATATAAATGTAAATGTAAATGTAAATATAAAGGTAAAGGTAACTAGAGGGTAAAAAGCTCCAGAGTGACCGTCTCTCTCTCTCTCTCTCTCTCTCTCTCTCCAGGCTCCACCAGCTCCTCCACCTCCGACCACTGGCTGGTCCGGCTGGCGGGGGGCAGTAAGAGAGGCAGCCTGGGGTCTGGAGGGTCCACCTCTGCCCCTCCAGGACCCACTCCCCCCCAGGCCCCAGAGTCCCCCGAGCTGCCAGTGTTCCGGGACGACCCCCCCAAAGCAGCGGACGCCACACGTGAGTTGTTCGCTCGAGCGCCCACGTTTGACCAGCGTAGAACGTGCATATTTTGAGCCTAAACTGAGCTGTTAATTGTTAAAGTCAGGGCCAAGGTTAACCGTCTGTAGTGTGGTAGTGAAAGGGTTAAGCTTCTGTAGTGTGGTAGTGAAAGGGTTAACCATATGTAGTGTGGTAGTGAAAGGTTAACCTTCTGTAGTGTGGCAGTGAAAGGTTAAACTTCTGTAGTGTGGTAGTGAAAGGTTAACCTTCTGTAGTGTGGTAGTGAAAGGGTTAAGCTTCTGTAGTGTGGCAGTGAAAGGGTTAACCATCTGTAGTGTGGTAGTGAAAGGGTTAACCTTATGTAGTGTGGTAGTGAAAGGGTTAACCTTCTGTAGTGTGGTAGTGAAAGGGTTCATGCTGTTTTGTAGGTCTTTTTCAACATTGCTGCTGGTAATAAAATAAAATGCATAATTCTCTTTTATGAAAATACTTCAGCCACTGAATGTCATTATTTCCGAGTCAAAGTGAATTGCTAATAAATTATTTCACTTTGAGATTTTGCTGCATTTATTCCTGTGTACATAATATAACCTAAAGTCTCATTGAGAAACTTTTTGTTCTTCATTAGGGAAAATTACATTTCTTAATCAGAAACTTGTATTACTCTTTTATGCCTGTGTGTATTTGTGTAGTACTAGTGTAGTCAACTTACTACTACTTACTAGGGGTGTAACGATGCATCGATTAATCGAAATGCATCAATTCTAATGTGACGATTCAGCTGCATCGATTTGAAAATTTTAGAATCGATTATAATCTAAATTAATCTAAATAAAAAAAACATTTGTATTGTTTTTATTGACCTATAGTCCATTCATGCTGAGTGAATCAGTTCCCCCAGCCACATTTGTGTATTCAAATTATTTTGGGGAATTAACTGATAGAAAATGTATCGAAAATGTATCGAATCGAATCGTGGTCAAATGAAGAGATTTCATGATGCATTGAATAGTTTTCTTTTTTTTTTTTTTTTTTTTTTACTTACATTTTTATTTAACATTTATGGACATACAACACAACATTTACAGTGACATCCAAAACATAACAACATACAGATCCGGGCTCCCCCGCATCGCAGGTCCGTCCCACGCGGGGCCCAGCACTCAGCGACACGGGTACCTTGAATTTGATTGGGCCAGACCTAGTAGAGGGGCGAGGGGTGATACTCCCCCCCACCGAGCCAAGTCCGCTACCTCCCATGTCACCAAGCCCCCCACCCCACGCACAACGACCCCACAACACACGAGATCCCACTCTCCCGGATCCCCCTGAGAGAAACCCCTCCCTCCCGCCCTCCTCCCCGAGAGATAGGACACCCCCATATCCTGGTCCACCATGCACGGAGCCGAGCACCCAGAGCCCCCACC
This sequence comes from Notolepis coatsorum, assembly GCF_963971535.1. Taxonomy (NCBI): domain Eukaryota; kingdom Metazoa; phylum Chordata; class Actinopteri; order Aulopiformes; family Paralepididae; genus Notolepis; species Notolepis coatsorum. The sequence goes on along the minus strand of NC_140178.1, from coordinate 107,103,664 downwards.
CGCCCCCGCCCGACCGCCAGGCCCCCGGCCCACGAGAGCCCCAAGCCCAGGTCCGCAGAAGGTCTAAGCACCACGCCTCAATGGCCCCCGACCCCCCGCGACCCCAAGCCCGGTGCCCCCCCGGCCCGGAGACCAGACCGCCCGGCCACGACGGTCGAGGACCCCAGGAAACCCCGCCCCCCCCACACCAATCCCACAACACGCAAGGCCCCCCCTCCCCCGGGTCGAACCGCCGGAACGATGGCCCCTCCCCCTGACCCCACTGAACCCACTGTACCTCCCATGTCACCGACATCACCGCATACATTTATGAAATTAAAAATAACCACACAATAAGAAAAGAAGACATGTATATAAATGGTTATATGTTTCGCACTCTTTCCCCGGTTGGCGGTTTGGAGGGGGATCAGCCCTCCCACTGGAGAAGCCCCCCCCCCAGAGACGAAGATACCCCCCGAAGGAGGCTCTCCAAGCCTCTCTTCACGTCCAACATTTTGAATTCTCGTCCTTCATATTTGTCCATGTGCACATTTAAAGCAACTGCTATTCTAAATAATATAAAAGAAGACAAAAGACAATTGGCACTTCCCAGGTAATTCCTTTTAACCCTGTTTGACCCCTGTTGGCGGGTTGGAGGGGTAAGGCTCTCCTGGAGAGGGCCCCTCCTATAACGACGGATATGTCCCCTGTGGGGGTTCTCCAATGTCCCTATTATTGTCCAACATTTTATTTGAATCTTTATCTTTCATATGATAGTACATTCCCAGAGCTCCCGATCAGGTCTCTGAATGTGATTCCCCATGTTCCCCGTCCTCTTAGCTGTGTGTCCTGTGTGTTAGTGTCTATAGTTTAGTCTAGTACGTATTATTTGTATTATATGTCCCGAGTCAAGTCTCCATTTCCCCAACTAATGTGTTCACCTTGTCTGTATTCCCAGTGGTCTCTGTGTTTTCTGCAGGATGTCTTGAATCATTGCCTCCATTCACTATCTAATTATATGCATAATATGGCATTGAATCTTGGTCGGTGTGTATGACCTCAGTGCTCGAGTCCTGCTTGGTGTGTGAGACTTCGTTATTCGAGTTCTGGCTGGTCCTGTTTTCTGCAGTATGTCTTGAATCATTGCCTCCATTCACTATCTAATTATATGCATAATATGGCATTGAATCTTGGTCGGTGTGTATGACCTCAGTGCTCGAGTCCTGCTTGGTGTGTGAGACTTCGTTATTCGAGTTCTGGCTGGTCCGGTTGGTCTCGGTGCTCGGGTCCCGGTTGGTGTGTGTGGCCTCCGTGTTTGCATCTTGGCCGGCCCGCCTGCATCTCGTGTGCGGATGGTCCGGCCGACCTCGGTGCCCGAGTCCCGGTTGGTCCGTTTGTATCCAGCATCTCCCTGTCCCTCCCCCGGGGGCCGTCTGTTTCGCCTCTCCCGAACCAGCCTCCATGCTCCTCCGAACACCCCACCTTGCATCGAGTCCAGTCCGCGTGTTGGCCATGTTAGCTTGTAGCTCCCTCGCCCACCAGGCCTTGCTGCGGCCCCACGTCCCGTTAGCTTGTATCCCTTGCTGCTTCATTTGGGATCATCCCTATGTTCCCCAGGTCCTATGTTCCCCGGGTTCTATGTTCCCCGCTTTGATTGATTAATAGATTGAAAATTTTATAAATTTTTATTATTTTATTAATTATTAATGTCCGCCTTGTTTCGAACGGTTAAGCTTAGGCCCTCTTTCGAACTGGTTAAGGTTAGAGTTTGGAATCAGGGCTGGTGGTCTAAAATTTTCAATCAATCAATCAATCAAAGCGGGGAACATAGAACCCGGGGAACATAGGACCCGGGGAACATAGACATGCTCCCCTTCATTTTCACCGTGATAACTTCCATGTTAGCTTGCAGGTCCTTCTCCGGCCAGGCCTCGCTGCGGTCCAACGCCACGTTAGCTTGTATTCCCTGACCCTTCTCCAACTCCTCTCCGAGTCCATCGCTGTTGCCCTGGATGTTCCGCGTGTTAGCTTGGATATCCATTGCGTTAGCCTGTTTGCTAGCTTGTAGCTCCTGGTTAGCTACTGCGCTAGCCTGTTGGCTAGCCAACGCGCTCTGCATTTCAGCTTGGATGCCAGCCCTTAATCCATCAATGCTGTCTTGAATATTCTGCGTGCTCACCTGGTTAGCCATTGCGCCAGCTTGTATGTTCCTCGTGTTAGCCTGTGTGCTAGCTTGTATGCTATCTCGTACAGCTTGGATAGCTTTTGCGCTAGCTTGCACATTAGCTAGTAGCTCTTGGTTAGCCTTAGCTTGTAGCTCCTGGCTAGCCTTGGCAGCATGTATGCTGGCCAGTATGATCGCTTGTATCTTCGCTAACCAGGCGGGCTCCACAGGGTATCCGTCCCTGCCTACCTGCGTCACGCTCGCCTGAGCTATTTCTTCCGTCATTTCCTCGTATCTAGATCTTTCCTCCGGTGTTTGTACGTCTTCTGGGGTCTTATTTCTCTCACTTTTTCTCGTGGACATCTTTCCTTTTCTCTTATATCTTTGAATTGTCACCTTTTATTTTGTTTTAGACCGTTTTACTTCCCTTTCTCGATATTATTTGACCGGGAGCTCTTTCAATGGTCTCCTATCCACCCATCTCAAAACCAGAAGTCTCATTGAATCGTTTTTCAATCGATCATTGAAAAATTTATTTTTGTGAGGTCGCATCGTTACACCCCTATTACTTACTAATGACAGCATACTGTAGATCAGGGGTGTCAAACTCATTTTCACAGAGGGCCACATCAGCATTATGGTTGCCCTCAAAGGGCCAAAGACCGTATAAATGTTAATGTAAATTAAAATAAATGTAGCTACTCATTTACATATTGTTAAACATGTTGTTTCTGTATTTATTACTTATTCAAGTTATACATATTGCATATGCATTTGCATAGATGTAAAAATATATGTTAGCTTATGTTATTTTAACAAATAATTTTAGTTTATCAGAACCCCATATTACTCCATCAATCAATGATCAAACCATTCAAGTAAATAACAAAGAAGAATATCATCAAATACAAGCTATGACATTAAGTTTGTTCAAAACCTTTTTGTCACAGTCAAGAGGGGCAGAACTAACACCTGTGAGCTGCAAAGAACACGTGGGACAGATGTAGCAGATGTTACAAAAACAAATGGCTGCACACAACCTTGCAGAGGCCATACATCCAACTAATGGAAGATAGTTTAATTAACTTTAATTAACAGATTGCAGAATGGGTACAGTACAGTACAGCTCAATACACACAATTGTTAAGGGGATGCAGACCAGAGAAAGACTTTCGACTTGTTTACATCAGGGTCCCCCATTTTCAATTCGTAATGAAATTGCTATTATGTGTCTGCATGAACACACAACTGTAACTGTACTCAAAAATAACAAAATAAGGGTTGTCTCAGTTCACAACTATATTGGTAAAGTTTTGGGTGGGACTTGTTTGCGTCCCTACAGCTTCTTATTCAATTGAGCGAGATGCTCGGTTATGTCACACAGCCAGCTTGCATCTGACAGTTCAGACAATATTTCTTCAACCCTTTGTTACCTATTCCGCCTGGATCTTTTTTGTATTTTGGGCTGTAAAATTGTCAAAGAATGTCTGAGGAGTAAGTGCTTTTGGCTTTTTTCCTTTGTTACTGTGAGGTTTTGCCCGCTGCTCACTACCTTTTCTCTGTCTTCTTTAAGCCTACTGTTAGGAATTCCCTACTCACTCTCTCTAGCCCCCACCCTCTCGTTCTTTACTCTCAGTGGCCACACCTGTTCGATTATCAATTACCTCTCGCACCTGTGGTGGCAGGCTAATTAGTTCCCCTGTGGGCTTTAAATACCAGGGCGCTTCCCCTCGTTTCGGCGTGGGGTCGTGTTGTATTCATGCCGAGTCATATTCTCTAACATCTAGACTCTTTCGGGAGATCCTCTGGTCTACCAATGCTGTAAGATGGATCTCTCCAGCCTTGAGATGTTTGCTCCAGCCTTCGTCTGCTGTCGCCGTAGCCTGTGGAGGAGACTGTTCTGCGCTCCCTGTAACTTCCATGGGAGGCACCCCAGCGTTCCACTGCAGACCCCAGCGCAGCTGTTCGTCCTGACGCACATCTAGACCAACGCGCATCTCCCGGACCCTCGAGCTTGGCACGCTCTCCAGTCACCAGCGCGCAACGCGCATCTTCAAGGGCTTTGGCCACCTGTCGCCGTTTGCCTGGAGGGAGACATTGTACTGCGCTCTCTAATTCTCTACGGGAGGTATTCCAGTGTTCCACTCCAGACCAGCGCGCCAGATGCGCTCAAGCCTTCGCCACCTGCCGCCGTTTGCCTGGAGGGAGACACTGTACTGCGCTCTCTAATCCTCTACGGGAGGTATTCCAGTGTTCCACTTCAGACCTTCGAGCTTGGCACGCTCCTCCGTACCAGCGCACAGACGCGCATCTTCCAGACCTTCGAGCTTGGCACGCTCCTCCGTACCAGCACACTGACGCGCATCTTCCAGACCTTCGAGCTTGGCACGCTCCTCCGTACCAGCGCACAGACGCGCATCTTCCAGACCTTCGAGCTTGGCACGCTCTCCAGACCTCAGCGCGCCGACGCGCATCTTCCAGACCTTCGAGCTTGGCACGCTCCTCCGTACCAGCGCACTGACGCGCATCTTCCAGACCTTCGTGCTTGGCACACTCCTCCTCGCAGACGCACCCCGAGGCGTCTCTCGGTTCCGACGCGCACACCAAGGTGTGGCGCGCACTCTGTTCCTCGGCTCCGACAGCGGCTACCCGGTGGACGACGCCCTCGCCACCGCCACTGTTCCGACGCGCACACCAAGGTGTGGCGCGCACTCTGTTCCTCGGCTCCGACAGCGGCTACCCGGTGGACGACACCCTCGTCACCGCCACTGTTCCAGCACTCTGTTCCTCGGCTCCGACAGTCGGCTACCCGGTGGACGACTCCCTCGTCACCGCCACTGTTCCAGCACTCTGTTCCTCGGCTCGGACAGCCAGCCACCCGGTGGCGATGCCCTCGCCCCGCTGCTGTCCCTTACCTTTACGCATACGCCTGGGTGAGTTTTGATTGTGATGTCACTCACTCAGCGTAGTGCCCTTGCCCCCCGTTCCCGCTGCTGTCCCTTACCTTTACGCATACGCCTGGGTGAGTTTTGATTGTGATGTCACTCACTCAGCGTAGTGCCCTTGCCCCCGTTCCCGCTGCTGTCCCTTACCTTTACGCATACGCCTGGGTGAGTTTTGATTGTGATGTCACTCACTCAGCGTAGTGCCCTTGCCCCCGTTCCCGCTGCTGTCCCTTACCTTTACGCATACGCCTGGGTGAGTTTTGATTGTGATGTCACTCACTCAGCGTAGTGCCCTTGCCCCCGTTCCCGCTGCTGTCCCTGTACCTTTACGCATACGCCTGGGTGAGTTTTGATTGTGATGTCACTCACTCAGCGTAGTGCCCTTGCCCCCGTTCCCGCTGCTGTCCCTGTACCTTTACGCATACGCCTGGGTGAGTTTTGATTGTGATGTCACTCACTCAGCGTAATGCCCCTTGCCCTCGTCCCGCTGCTGTTCCCCAGCGTATTGCCTCCTTTAGTTCTCACTTAGTTATTTGTTTGGACATTTCATCTCCCACTCTGTTTTGTTCTCTCGTGGATATTATTTTGGACATTCCATCTCCCACTGTGTGTTTGTTCACACGAAGATAGTATTTACTTTGTTACTTTGTTATTTGGACTGTTCTGCATCTGCTCTGTTTTTTCCCTTTGAATATTAACCCTCTCCTCTGTTCTGCAGAGCGGCCCAGATGTTTTCCCACCAGTCCCCAGTTCCTCCCTGTTCCCCAGCCCGCCTCCGCGGGCCTCTGTTCCCTCTGTCACCAGAACCTGGCCCTCTGTTCCCCAGAACCTGTTCCCTAGTTTCTCCTAGTCCCTAGTCCTCTATCCCTAGTTCTCCTAGTCCCTAGTCCTCAATCCCTAGCTCTCCTAGTCCCTAGTCCTCTATCCCTAGCTCTCCTAGTCCCTAGTCCTCTGTCCCAAGGCGTTCCCTTAACCTTCCCAAGGCGTTCCCTTAACCTTCCCAAGGCGTTCCCTTAACCTTCCCTTAGGCGTTCCCTTAACCTTCCCTTAGGCGTTCCCTTTACCTTCCCAAGGCGTTCCCTTAACCTTCCCTTAGGCGTTCCCTTACCTTCCCATAGTGTTCCCTTTTCCTGCCCGCCTCTTAAGGGCACTTTACCTTCCCCTCTTGTTATTCCAGTGTTTTGTGTTTTCTCCCTTAAAGGGACAGTGCCCTTTTTCCCTGTTCTAAATAAATATCTGTTTCTTGGCAAACCATCATACCTGTCTTGTGTTGTGCGATTGGGGTCGGTTACAAACCATAACAGTACGACCCCACCCAGTCTACGACCCCAGCCAGCACAGACTGTGTATGTTGAGTTTGCCTTTTTTTTTTCTTGTTCCCTCTAGCTCCCCTGTTAGCCCTGTTAGCTTCCCTGTTTGCCCAGTTTAGCTTCCCTGTTAGTCCTGTTTAGCTCCCTTGTTAGCCTGTTACTCCCCTGTTTAGCTTGTTAGTCTCCCCGGTTAGCTCCCCTGTTTGCTTCCCGTTTTGCCCTGTTTGACCCCCCTGTAGCTAGCCATGCCCTGGCGGCTAACCCAGTTTCCCTCTGCATGGCCCCGGTCTGCTAGCTTGGCCCCGGCTGTTAGCACAGCCTCTATGTTTATGCAGCCTTGCAGCTGGCATAGGCCCTGTAGCTAGCCAGGCCCAAGCAGCTAACCCGGTCCCTCTGCATGGCCTCCACTTTTTTGTGTAGTTTATCCCACTGCTAGGACTGCCCTTTCAGCTAGCAAGGTCAGTTTTTCTCACACAGCTAGGACTGTCCTTCCAGCTAGCTTGTGCTCTCATGCTGGTCCAGCCCTGTCTGCCAGCCTAGCTCCGGCAGCTAGCGCAGCCTCTATGTTGATGTAGCAGTACAGCTAGCATAGGCCCTGTAGCTATCAGTGCCCTGGCAGCTAACCTTCCCTCTGCTAGCCCTCTCCCGGTGCTTCCATGGTTACCCCTTAGCTACCCTGCTTGCCCCTCAGTTCCTCTAGACCAGTTGCTCTAGACCAGTTCTCTAGACCCAGTTCCTCTAGACCAGTTCCTCTAGACCAGTTCTCTAGACCAGTTCCCTAAACCAGTTCTCTAGACCAGTTCTCTTGCCCAGTTCGCTAGACTAGTTCTCTAGACCCAGTTCCTCTAGACCAGTTGCCCCTCTGCTACCCTAGTTACCCCTCGGCGACCCTGTTTCTTTTGCTAGCCCCACTCTTGTGGTGGCTTCCCCTGCTGGCTTGGCCAGTACCTCTTGTTTTGCCCCCTGCCACTTTGTCTGTATTTGTTTTGGGTCGCCGGGTGGCTCCCGTTGAGGGGGGGGTACTGTGAGGTTTTGCCCGCTGCTCACTACCTTTTCTCTGTCTTCTTTAAGCCTACTGTTAGGAATTCCCTACTCACTCTCTCTAGCCCCCACCCTCTCGTTCTTTACTCTCAGTGGCCACACCTGTTCGATTATCAATTACCTCTCGCACCTGTGGTGGCAGGCTAATTAGTTCCCCTGTGGGCTTTAAATACCAGGGCGCTTCCCCTCGTTTCGGCGTGGGGTCGTGTTGTATTCATGCCGAGTCATATTCTCTAACATCTAGACTCTTTCGGGAGATCCTCTGGTCTACCAATGCTGTAAGATGGATCTCTCCAGCCTTGAGATGTTTGCTCCAGCCTTCGTCTGCTGTCGCCGTAGCCTGTGGAGGAGACTGTTCTGCGCTCCCTGTAACTTCCATGGGAGGCACCCCAGCGTTCCACTGCAGACCCCAGCGCAGCTGTTCGTCCTGACGCACATCTAGACCAACGCGCATCTCCCGGACCCTCGAGCTTGGCACGCTCTCCAGTCACCAGCGCGCAACGCGCATCTTCAAGGGCTTTGGCCACCTGTCGCCGTTTGCCTGGAGGGAGACATTGTACTGCGCTCTCTAATTCTCTACGGGAGGTATTCCAGTGTTCCACTCCAGACCAGCGCGCCAGATGCGCTCAAGCCTTCGCCACCTGCCGCCGTTTGCCTGGAGGGAGACACTGTACTGCGCTCTCTAATCCTCTACGGGAGGTATTCCAGTGTTCCACTTCAGACCTTCGAGCTTGGCACGCTCCTCCGTACCAGCGCACAGACGCGCATCTTCCAGACCTTCGAGCTTGGCACGCTCCTCCGTACCAGCGCACTGACGCGCATCTTCCAGACCTTCGAGCTTGGCACGCTCCTCCGTACCAGCGCACAGACGCGCATCTTCCAGACCTTCGAGCTTGGCACGCTCTCCAGACCTCAGCGCGCCGACGCGCATCTTCCAGACCTTCGAGCTTGGCACGCTCCTCCGTACCAGCGCACTGACGCGCATCTTCCAGACCTTCGTGCTTGGCACACTCCTCCTCGCAGACGCACCCCGAGGCGTCTCTCGGTTCCGACGCGCACACCAAGGTGTGGCGCGCACTCTGTTCCTCGGCTCCGACAGCGGCTACCCGGTGGACGACGCCCTCGCCACCGCCACTGTTCCGACGCGCACACCAAGGTGTGGCGCGCACTCTGTTCCTCGGCTCCGACAGCGGCTACCCGGTGGACGACACCCTCGTCACCGCCACTGTTCCAGCACTCTGTTCCTCGGCTCCGACAGTCGGCTACCCGGTGGACGACTCCCTCGTCACCGCCACTGTTCCAGCACTCTGTTCCTCGGCTCGGACAGCCAGCCACCCGGTGGCGATGCCCTCGCCCCGCTGCTGTCCCTTACCTTTACGCATACGCCTGGGTGAGTTTTGATTGTGATGTCACTCACTCAGCGTAGTGCCCTTGCCCCCCGTTCCCGCTGCTGTCCCTTACCTTTACGCATACGCCTGGGTGAGTTTTGATTGTGATGTCACTCACTCAGCGTAGTGCCCTTGCCCCCGTTCCCGCTGCTGTCCCTTACCTTTACGCATACGCCTGGGTGAGTTTTGATTGTGATGTCACTCACTCAGCGTAGTGCCCTTGCCCCCGTTCCCGCTGCTGTCCCTTACCTTTACGCATACGCCTGGGTGAGTTTTGATTGTGATGTCACTCACTCAGCGTAGTGCCCTTGCCCCCGTTCCCGCTGCTGTCCCTGTACCTTTACGCATACGCCTGGGTGAGTTTTGATTGTGATGTCACTCACTCAGCGTAGTGCCCTTGCCCCCGTTCCCGCTGCTGTCCCTGTACCTTTACGCATACGCCTGGGTGAGTTTTGATTGTGATGTCACTCACTCAGCGTAATGCCCCTTGCCCTCGTCCCGCTGCTGTTCCCCAGCGTATTGCCTCCTTTAGTTCTCACTTAGTTATTTGTTTGGACATTTCATCTCCCACTCTGTTTTGTTCTCTCGTGGATATTATTTTGGACATTCCATCTCCCACTGTGTGTTTGTTCACACGAAGATAGTATTTACTTTGTTACTTTGTTATTTGGACTGTTCTGCATCTGCTCTGTTTTTTCCCTTTGAATATTAACCCTCTCCTCTGTTCTGCAGAGCGGCCCAGATGTTTTCCCACCAGTCCCCAGTTCCTCCCTGTTCCCCAGCCCGCCTCCGCGGGCCTCTGTTCCCTCTGTCACCAGAACCTGGCCCTCTGTTCCCCAGAACCTGTTCCCTAGTTTCTCCTAGTCCCTAGTCCTCTATCCCTAGTTCTCCTAGTCCCTAGTCCTCAATCCCTAGCTCTCCTAGTCCCTAGTCCTCTATCCCTAGCTCTCCTAGTCCCTAGTCCTCTGTCCCAAGGCGTTCCCTTAACCTTCCCAAGGCGTTCCCTTAACCTTCCCAAGGCGTTCCCTTAACCTTCCCTTAGGCGTTCCCTTAACCTTCCCTTAGGCGTTCCCTTTACCTTCCCAAGGCGTTCCCTTAACCTTCCCTTAGGCGTTCCCTTACCTTCCCATAGTGTTCCCTTTTCCTGCCCGCCTCTTAAGGGCACTTTACCTTCCCCTCTTGTTATTCCAGTGTTTTGTGTTTTCTCCCTTAAAGGGACAGTGCCCTTTTTCCCTGTTCTAAATAAATATCTGTTTCTTGGCAAACCATCATACCTGTCTTGTGTTGTGCGATTGGGGTCGGTTACAAACCATAACAGTTACTTCATCAATACCTCAGATGTTCAACACACATGTATGTGTAAGAATGTGTAATAACTAAGGCTGTCAAAGCTTTATTAACGCATTAACCCACAATAATTTTAACACCGCTATTTTGTAACCCAAGATTAATGTAAAAAAAAAAAAAAAAAAATATATATTTTTTTTTTACTAGAGCTCTTGGGGGGCCACATCAAATGACGTGGCGGGCCGCATTTGGCCCGCGGGCCGTGAGTTTGACACCTATGCTGTAGATTGAACTTTAATATGTTCCCATTATCTTTTTAACGTCTGTTTATTTGAATTTTTCATTTTACAAACAGTTAGTTTAGTATAAAAAGTATTATTATTTAGTAGTAGTAGTATTTCAAGTATTACAATCGGAATCAGAATCAGAAATGTCTTTATTGCCAAGTAAACTTGCACATACAAGGAATTTGTCTTGTAGAATCAAATAAAAATACAATAGAATAGAATATAGGACAGGGATGTACAATTGTGCAGGATTGTAGTAGGGTATATACACTACATTTTAATAGAAAATACACTGTAATTGTGCAGTATTGTGCAAAGAAATATGAACAGTGTCATGTTCAGATTCTCATAGTTTTGAGTATCTGTGCAAATATAGTTCAGGAAGGATGTGTTAATATAACACACAACAAAGAAGTTACTAACATTGCATACATACACACACAAATACATGTACATAAAAGCTGTTATTGACTCATATTACATATCAACTATTTGTTGTTAGGGATGTCCGATATTATCGGCCTACCGATATTATCGGACGATATTGGCATTCAAATGTAATATCGGAAATTATCGGTATCGTTTATTCTTTTTAAGAAAAAATATATAATGTTAATTACCTGAAATTATTCAGTTTTTTTGGGGGGGGGGCTGCATATATTGGTATCGGTTGATATCGGTATCGGAAATTAAGAGTTGGACAATATCGGTATATCGGGGAAAAAAGCCAATATCGAACATCCCTAGTTGTTGTAGCTAGAGTTATATGTATTGCCATATGTTCCCATTCTAAGACTGACGGGCGTGTCTGTGTGTTGTGCATCTCCGCTCCTCCAGATGGGCTCGCAGCCAAGCCGTCGGTCGGCAGGAGCCAGGGCCGGAGCCTGAGCATGCGGTCGCCGACCAAACCCAAGGACGGCACCCTGAGCAAGGTCTTGCCGCTGCGCTGGTCCTTCGGCTCCAAGGACCGGTCCAAACGCCCCGCTGCGCAGCAGTCCCAGCCGGGAGAGCTGGTGGAGTACCTGGAGTCAGGGCGACGGCCGCGCTGCACCAAAGACCCCATCGTCGCCCTGGTGGCCACGCCGCCTCAGGGGAAGGCCCAGGGCAGGGTCTCCGGGGGCGGCCAGAGGGACGTGGGTGGCTCCCCCGGCGGCAGCAGCCTCGGCCACGTGGACAGAGCGGGCTCAGACGTCTGCGACTCCCCCAAGGTGCCCGAGGGGCAGATCAGACCCGGGGTGGTGAGGAGTGTCGGCCTGGGGCTCAGCAGCAGGGATGACGCTTCCCTGAGGTTCTCCAAGAGGACCAGGCAGGACCAGGGCAGGACTCTGGACCTCCAGTCCCATAAAGGGACTCTTTTCGGGGACCGCATTAGTCACAGTGCGCCTCCAAGCAGGGACTCGACACTGAAGAGGGCCAAGGCCCAGGCGGGCCTGAACCCTAGAGGACAGAGAGACTTGTTACAGAGCATCATGCACCCGGAGGAGAGGAAGGGGCTGAAGGGAGAAGAGGGAAGGAGCCACGACAGCCTGTTGTCCTTCCTCAGGCCTGCCTTCATGAAGAAAGACCTCCAGAGGACACCGAGTAGGGGGCCGGACAGCCACGGGACGGCCCCCAGACGGGCGGGGAAGGTGGCCAATGGTGGCAACGCAGACAAACTGTCCTTCTCCAACGGAACCCTGACCGGTCCGGCACTGGAGGACAAGAAGGCCAACGGCGTCCCGACGGGAGGGGACCTCCACAACGACAAAGCGCAGATAATCAACGGCAACAACAAGGCTACGAATCGAGGCCCCACGGACATCAAGCGCGCCCACAGCTCCAGCAACATCCACGCCAAGCCGGACCCGACCCTGCGGCGGTGCGCCTCGCTGCAGAAGAACGGGGGGGTAGCAGCGCCCCCCCCGCCGGCCCACCGCGGCCTGCTGTCGGACAAGCCCAGCTATGCCACTCTGCAGCGCGCTCGATACAGCACCACCTCCCTGGGGAGGCAAAGACCGGTTCCAGAGTCGTGCTTTTGACCCCCCTTTCACCCCCCCCGGGGCTAGTCCTGTCACTGTCACAGCCGCGCGAGGCCGATAGTGCTGTTGGACGCGTCTAGACTTTCCTACTGAGCCGGCGACACGTCACTTGTACGCGGGCATAAATAGGTACAAATGGAAGCACGCCGTAGGGACTTACAGGTGAGATGGTACACCAGGGTGTCGGCGGGTACAGCATATCGAGATAAGCCCTCACAAACACCTCCCCTACAAACACCTCCCCCACAAACACCCCCCCCTACAAACACCTCCCCTACAAATCCCTCCCCTACAAACACCTCCCATACAAACACCTCCCCTACAAACCCCTCCCCTACAAACCCCTCCCCTACAAACACCTCCCCTACAAACACCTCCCCTACAAACCCCTCCCCTACAAACCCCTCCCCTACAAACACCTCCCCTACAAACACCTCCCCTACAAACACCCCCCCTACAAACACCTCCCCTACAAACACCTCCCCCACAAACACCCCTCCCCCACAAACACCTCCCCACAAACACCTCCCCTACAAACCTCTCCCCCACAAACACCTCCCCCACAAACCCCTCCCCCACAAACACCTCCCCCACAAACACCTCCCCTACAAACCCCTCCCCCACAAACACCTCCCCCACAAATACCTCCCCTACAAACCCCTCCCCTACAAACCCCTCCCCCACAAACCCCTCCCCCACAAACCCCTAACCCTACAAACACCTCCCCCACAAACACCTCCCCTACAAACACCTCCCCCACAAACCCCTCCCCCACAAACCCCTCCCCCACAAACCCATCCCCCACTAACCCATCCCCTACCCCATCGAAGAGAGGAATAATCCAGATGTCTCGATGGGAGGCTTTGTCCACAGCTGTGGTCCACCGCTGTGACATGTACGGTAACACACTGACTGTAGGGGGAGTCTGCCTATGATAGCTTTTCCAGTAAGTCTCAAGAACCTCACAGTACGAGAGGAAGCCTGGAGAGGCGTGAGCTGTGTGAGCCGTCATTGTCAGAAAGCTCCAGACGCCTGCGTTTAATTTTGTATGTCGTCGATGTCGTTGTTGTATGTTCTCCCCCCCCCCCCACCTACCCAGTCGTCATTGTCATCCGCGGGTTATTATCCGGCGACCGGCGGCAGCCGTTTATGTTCTCTTTCATTACAAGTGCCTCTATGACGATTCAAAAATGAATGTCAAACACTGGAAACTCTGTCGATACCCAGGACGGCACCCGGCGACTAAGCCTTCGCGTTTCCTTCGAGGGACGGCGGCGCCATTGTTTGTTAAAAGAGAACCACCACACTGGAAATCCTACCGGACGCCAGGCGGTGTTCTTCTCCGTCTCACCCCGTGAGGAAGGGAGCCGCCTGTGGAGCCTGAACTGTGTGTGATCATCGCTCATATCTATGCAGAGGAGAGAGATAATGCTGTAACGTCACACACCCACCACCACCACTCTTCACCTTGTTCCATAAAACACCGTTGTTTAGAGTTGAGGGTGCACTCCTAGTTTTTGAGGGAAAGTCAGTGACGTGAATAAACAAGTGTCCTCGAAGCTAAACTGGGTCTCTGGAGCACTGTCTGAAGCTAGGAAGCTACCTGAACAGTTACTGTTTCACTGTCGTTGTTGTTTTTGTTGTTGTTTACAATGGCAGATCCTTCTATTTAGTTTACAATACACATATGCTAGGCCCACGTCTTGGGGTCACAGTGCCCCAAAAGGATTTAGTTTGAATCATAGTAGATGTGTCTTGTTGTAACCTAATCCCAGGCTCTGCAAATGTAAACACATTTCTCTCTCCCCCAGGCTGTGTAGAAGCACCTTTAAACCTTTTAGTTGTTACTATTGATCAGAGGAGGTTGGTTTAATCATTGCCAACACCCTGAAATGAATATCTATACCTGCACTGTAAAATGGCTGCTATAACACACTTAAGCCTTGTCTCCATTAGCTATGTCCATAGCTAGCCATGTGAGCTAGCCATGGTCTAGCATGGTATGGTATGGTTGGATTTGTGTCTCCATTGCATTTCTTGTAAACTCTCCGGTTGCTAGGCAACCTTTCAAAATTCACACCAGCAACTGTGGTACACGAGCTAAACCATGATGACACAACAGTCTCAGTCAGGTTCCAGCCAAGTCTGACCAGGTTCTAAAGACAATGGAGACGCTCGCTGTGTGCCAGGCGACAGCACGGCTAAACTGGCTAGTGAAGACAAGGCATTATAGACTTTTTGGTTTTGTATCATTCTTTTTATGTTATATTCTTTATGCACTTTCATTTAAAGACATCACCCGTTTTGTTTCCTAAAGGACCAGGGATCACGTTTAACCTGATAAACAACAGATGTTTTTACCCCAAAGGAGACGATTTAACACCATCTTTATTATTACAGTATATGAACCAAAATTGGTTAATAGCGGAATCTTATTATTATAATTGTTTTAATGGTGTGTGTGGCGGGGGGGGGGGGGCTACACATTTGATTAACGACACAATTAATTTCAATATTTAACCAACTGAGTGTGGTGCTCTATATGTGAGGTTTATGGATGTGACCGAAGTGGTTAACTCTTTAAATGCCATGCCTGGTTTTCCATTTTACCGCTTGAATGCCACCATCCGCGCCAATGTTAACGTTAATATCGCCTAATCTATGTTTTAAATTATGGCTATGTGTCTAATCTGCCCATCGCATTATCAAAGACTATGTTCCAGACAGTGCTGTGAAGGCAGATTGTTTTTTTATCGCGTCGTTGCCGTTTCAGAGCAGTTAGAAAAGCCCCCGTTTTGATATAAAAAACAACTCATTCTGGAGCATTCTATGAAAATCGTCTTTTAGTGGAATATTCCACAACGTTGATATTCGTCGGCCTTTTTATGAATCGTTTTCAAATAAACGCTAGATGATCAATATTATACGTGCACGCACGCACATTACGGCCGCGCGCGGACAATCGCCTTGTTGATTTCCTCTCGGACTTTTACAGTGAAAACGAAAGAAGAGATTTCACAAAACAGCTTATAACTTCATCAAAATTACTCTGATTATCCTACCACTGATAACATAGAGTCCTTACCTGACATCAGATGGTATCCAACTGGTATATTCCAATTCCTGATCACCATTCGAAAAAATCGATACGTGTATGGATCCAACGCGACACAGTGGTTCTCCATGATCCGCGGAGATCTGAGGCTCCAGAATGAACTCTAGTAACCCCGGCTGGATCAGTGAACTGGAAAATGTGGAGTACCGGATTTTTTTCCCCATTCATTTTCATTGAGTCCATTCCAAAATCACTTATGTCATCTGGGAGACGACAGGGGGCGCTTTTTTCCACAGTGATCACCGGCGCAGCTCGGCAATACTCGGGTAGGCTCGGGTGATGCAATAATTTTTTAGATCGCAAAAAAAAAAAAAAAAAAAAAAAATCCGAGAAATCTCGTGAGTGGCTAGCAACCACCTATAAAAAAACACGAGAAATCTCGTGAGTGGCTGCTGAAACCGGTTCTCATTTAAGTCCTATCTCGCAGAGTTGTTTTGTTTTGTATATCATCATATCATCAAGACTTTAAAGGTAGACTCTGTAATGCCATCAAACAGCGACCTCGAGGCAGAAGCACTTTATTTACATTGTTTTTGTTTTGGTCTGATGTGTGGGTTGGAGTTGAGTGGGAATAACCCTTTCACTACCACACTACAGAAGGTTAATGCTTTCACTACCACACTACAGAAGGTTAATGCTTTCACTACCACACTACAGACGGTTACCGGCTTTGTCGTGTGGCAGTGAAAGGGTTAGCCTTCTGTATTATCGCAGTGAAAGGGTTAACCATTTGGTATTGTGGTAGTGCAAGGGATTAAGGCAGGGGTTGCTGTTGCAACTCACACTAAAATAAGTTACTGTAATAACTCCCAACCCACACGTCAAACCAAAACTAAATAATGTAAACAAAGTGCAATGACAAGCGGGGGGGCTCTTTTGTCGAGAGGTCACTGTTTGATGGCATTGCAGATTCTACGTTTAAGTTGTCTCGTCTGTTGGGAACAAAATAAATGTCTTTCTTCACGATAACTTTTTTTAACCCTTTCACTACCACACTACATAAGGTTAACCCTTTACTATCACACTACAAACGGTCGTGCGGTAGTGAAAGGGTTAATAATATATATAGAGATAACCATGAATGAAAAGGCCACTCCTCTGACATCAATGGGAAAATATGGACCGACTATATTTTATATGCAGCTTCTTTTTTTTTTAAGTCTACATTTTCTACCTGACGTGTAACAATGTCATTCTAGGGCAGCGGATAATATAACGGCAGAAACAATGTTGTGTTTCAGATTAATGGTGTGATTGGGTTCTGGATGAAGCACAAGCAGACTTTGAATTGTGAACATTAACGTGTAGAGGCTGGCTGTCAAGGTTGGCTGTCATATCTGCCTAACATACCGTACTGGGAGTTGTTTGACTTGCAAATTAAACACCGCTTTTCTTTCCTCACAACTCATCTCGAGTCTTTCATTGTCATTTAATCTGAATGTGTCATCGCTTTGGATTTAGCTCTAGGCCAGCTGGCTCATAGCCAATTGAATTAACTGTATACGGAATAGATAACAGTTTGTTGGGGTTGTGTTTATGTGTTTGTTGTGTGTTGTATGTTGTTGCAGGCACGTGCACACATAGAGCCCAAAGGGTGCTCGAGGACCTGCCCTTTTGTGCCTCTTTTTTTTTTTTTCTTTTTTTTTTTTTTTTACTTTACACCAAAAACTAAATACTGTATATGTACAAATATGTTCGGTTTGTACAATTATGCTAATAACCAATCATAAACAATACAGTCAAGTCAACTCATAAAGTCAAAACAATTTGAAGCACTCATCACTTCCCAGTGCAATACCGGCTTCCAACATCTGTGTAGCGATGTGGCGCATACAGTTGAATGCTGGTATTACACTCACTGAGGGACACGAAGAAGTCAAGTCCGATGGGATTTGGGAATCTCAAATTCAAATCGAGATTGGAATAAAAAATGCATTTATATTAAACAATACAGAATATACAGCACTTCTTGGGGTCTGTAGGGTAAGCACTTATTGCCTCCCCCCTGAACATTTATGGAGATGTATGGGCCTTTTAAGTCAGTGATAAAGTATCTTTCAAGGATAAGTGAGCTCCTGCACTGATTATTATTATAGTTCAATATTCAATATTTGATCACCAAAACCCCCCAAAAATCGGGCTCTCGCGCTTCCCGCGCTCGCTTCGCCCAGTGCCCTTTTCAGCCTTTGAGCACCTTCCCCTCTAAAGTCCTGTGCACGTCCCTGTGTTGTTGTATGTTGTGTGTCGTTATGTGTTGTTGTATATTGTGTGTGGTTGTGTGTTGTGTGTTGTTTGTCGTCCTGTGTCGTGTGTTGCTGTGTGTCTTTTCTGCTGATAATGTGTACTCTGGTATGTAAGGTGGTTTCGATTAGTTCAGTGTCTATATGCTGAGTTTACTGACGTGGTGTGAAGGTGAACTACAAGTTGTAACGTCTGCAGAAGAGATCTGTAGCTCACGACTCAACATTATCTTTGTTATTTGTTATTTATACTGTTGGACGTTATGACACACATGCAGAGCTGGAAAGAGTAAAGAAATGTACTACTCAAGTACAAGTAGTCTACTGTTTTTTTTTTACTTAATTAAAGGATCAATAGGCAGCCTATGTTTTACTTATTATATCTCAACAGTAATAAAAAAAAATAAGACATTTGACACCAACGTTTTTAGAAGCTGTCTTTCCGGTAAGGGGCAGGAGCTAAAACAACGACATCCAATCAAAGTCAAATTATTGGAACGGGTGAGCTGTCTATCAAACCCTCTAGTGACACGTGTGCTTGTTATGCCCATAACAGTTGCGTACGTACACAAAGGCTAGCCTAGTGAATGGATGCTTTTTTATATAACGCTTTTATCCAAAGCGCTTTAAAATTTGTTACTCACATTTGATCCATTCACTCACACATTCACACACCGACAGCGGAGGCAACCATGCAAGGTGCCGACCTGCTCATCGGGAGCAATTAGGGGTTAAGTGTCTTGCTCAAGGACACATCGACACGCTGCCCGGGAGGAGCGGGAATCGAACCGGGAACCTCCGGATTGCCAGACGACTGCTCTACCTCTCGAGCCACTGTCGCCCCCTAGTGGAGCTTGGTTTTGGAGGCATTCTGATTCTGTCACCATAAGTCCAAGGTTTGGGGAAGGTCCTTACTCAAACAAAAGTAAAAGGTACATACTTAAAAATGTACTCAAGTAGAGGGCGGCTAGGTGGTGTAGTGGGCAAGGCACTCGCCACCAGTGTGGAGACGCTAGGATTCGCGTGTTCGAATCCAGCTCTCCACATTGTTTTTCAGTTTGGCTGGTCGTCCGCAGTAATACACATTGGCCGTATTACGGGGAGGGAAAACTGAAGGGTGGGGATCGAACGTTGTGAACAAGCGACTCCTACAAGTCGGTTGGTGCGCCTGCGCAGTAGAATCAGGAAGTGTCGGGGGCAGCGTGAGCCTCCCACGCGTTACTCCTCGACACTGAGAGATCGAGCTGCGCAGGTGAAAAGATGCGACTGCTGTTACCTCAAGTACCGGAGGGGACTTGTGCTATGTATGACTTAGTCCACATTGCAGCCGGCTTGTGGGAGGCAAGAAACAGCGTTCGTGACAGGGGAGGGTTGAATTGGATGATACGAAATTGGGATGGGAGAAAATATGGAAAAATGGGAGAAAAAGTGGATCAAAAAAAAAAAAATGTACTCAAGTAGAAGTGAATGTACAGGCTTTAAAAAATACCTGAAAAGTAGTTTTAGTTCAAAAGAGAGCACAGGGAATCCCAGCCACACTGACTCTATAAGAGCATCAGGTGTCCGTACACAGGTTTTCATCTACTTTCAGACCACACACAACCAAAGGATACGTGGAGACGACACAACATGATGTACAGGTATTACTTGCAGTGGCTTGTCATCATTCACACCGCCACCAGTGACTGTTGTTCTGCTCCTACCAACACCCTCGATTAATAAGAAGTATAATCCTTCCTATAGATCTATCTAGTCAACACCCTGTGATTTAATTCACCCCTTGTGTCATACACTAGCCTACAGTGAGACGATGACCTCGGGTGTTTGCTGGGCAGTGCAGAAAGCAAGGATGAATCTATTAAGCAGACACCCTAGATGCAGAACAAAAGTATTGCGTTTTGCAACAACTATTGCAATAGATTCAGTATAATAATAATATAATAATAATAATAATAATAATAATAATAATAATAATAATAATAATAATAATAATAATAATAATAATAATAATAATATCTTGGATTTATATAGCGCCTTTCAGGAGACCCAAGGCGCTTAACAGGAGGGGCTCAGCTAGGGGAAGGGGCTCAGGGGAACAACATACAGTAACAACAAAGTAAAAAAACAAAAAGAGGGAAATCAGGCAGAGTCATTTATAAATTTGGTGAAGGGGTGAGTTTTGAGTTGGGATTTGAATGAGTGCAGGGATGTAGCACTACGGATGTTTGGAGGGAGGGAGTTCCAGAGGGTGGGTGCGGCAACAGAGAAGGCTCAGGGACCAACAGATATTATTGATTATGAATTGATCATTTAAAATGATGTTGACAGATACAAAGTAAATGTTAAATGTATAATAGACAATAATAGATGCACAAATCGTTGGAATCTCACATCAACGTATGTATCCAGTCAGAGTATAATGGGCACAGGGAGCAGCATCTCCTCCAAACATGGCGACTGCCAGTTATCACAGATATAGAGCAGAATTGTGCCAATGCCTTCGCTTTTGGCTTGGACATTCTGCAGCCCCCACACACACTCTCACACACACACACACACACACACACACACACACACACACACACACACACACACACACACACACACACACACACACACACACACACACACACACACACACACACACACACACACACACACACACACACACACACACACACACACCGTGCAAGATGCCAAGCTGTACTGTACATCTGGAGCAGTTAGGGGTTCAGTGTCTTGCTCAAGGACACAGAGGAGCCAGGATCAAACCGGGAAGCTTCAGAATAAATGTAATAAATAAATATTTAGAAATATTTCATTTAATTTCATGTAATTTAATTACATTTGTATTTGTTCCATTCATGGTAACGCACAGTAATGACCAGTTCCGTAAAAATCTATTTGCACATTCTATGAGTGAAAAAGAGCATGGAGAAGAACCTCTTATTTAGCCTGCCCCCTTACTCAAAACAATAAATAAACAATAGAAATAGATGGTCTGTCAATTACACATATTTAACAATCAATACTTACAATAACATGAGAAAAATAAATAGTCATAAGGAAAGTTGTTACTCCTCAATTTCATAAAGTCTAGACGTTCTCTATGTATACATGTTCTTGCACTGAAAGATATTTGTACAACTCTTTAAATCATTATTATATTCCACAATGTTACGCCACATACTGAATATCATTAGTACCTTTATCTACTTTATTTACTCCACTAATAGATCTCATTGCCCATCTTTGCTGAACAAAGGTTAGGCAATGTTTGGCACACCCAGGGGACACATGGCAACACTGCGTGTCTCCTCGTCCACAATAAAGTAAATAGAAACATAACGGCACAATGATAAAAACCGGTTAAAGCACATCGCCTACTGAGACAGCCAGAAAAATTAGGAACGGGTGATTTCCTGTTGCCAAATTGGTTGCAGCCATATCAATAAAACAATGTATTAATTACTCTATATCTATGTATGGTTGCAGGCAGCTTGCTTATCACACAACATTGTTTTTAAAGTGGGCAGTCCAGTTCCCTTGATATTTGTTCATTATTGAGGCAGTAGGAAGGCAGAGGGGAGGACTGGGTTTTGCGTGCAGAATGTGTGATAATCGGTGAGCATTATGGTGGGCTGCATGTGAAGTTCATGCCCATTTTGAGAAGAATCAATCGGTCAGTGTCATTACCAATGACTTTAAAGGTGAACTATGCAGTTTAGAGAGATACATTTGTTTACAAAACACATTTATACAAAACACACAACCTCTATATAATTTTGGATATTGTGCCATCTTGAATCAAAAGTAAATAATGTTGAGGTAGTAGGAACATTTACATTTAGTAATTTAGCTGAACGCTTTTATCCAAAGCGACTTACAAGTTGTGTACAACAAGTCAGCAGGAAGGGTACAACTCTTTCAGCTGAGTAACAATGTTCGTCAAACAGTGTTGAACTTGAGTGCTGCAGTCTTGAGTGCATAGTAGTGGAGACATATTAGCATAGTAGTTAGTAATATAGACAAGGAAGATTATTTAGCACGTCAGTGTCGTGTATGGACAGACAGGGAGGAGTACGCTCCCCCCGTCTGCACCAGGCGGCGGGCGGCTGGCTATGGGCGTCCTCCATCTGCGTGGCCTGAGGGCTCCCCACATCCCCGGCAGGGAGAATGTGGGTACAGGTGTACTGTCGCGGGGCGGTCCTCATCCTGACGGGTGGGGATTACGTCCGGACATAGCCAGGCAGGTCTGGGACCGATGCCGTGCCGCCTGGGATTCTTCCCCATACATCTGTTAGGTCAGTTGTTGGGACAGGTACATTGAGGGGCGCAGGTTCTTGATCCTGATGGTGTTACCATCCGGAATGCGCATGCTCCCTCCACTGTCGCACTTACGCGGGCAGATGACGTATGTTCCAAGTGTGGTGTAAGGCGGGGGGCCGGGACCCAATCTCCTGCCCCCTGGATGCTGTCCTTAGTTACCTCCAGTCTCTCCGTGATAGACTGTCGGCTTCGACGGTGAGGGTATATGCAGCAGCTATATCCTCCTATCATGAGG
The DNA here is from genome assembly GCF_963971535.1 of Notolepis coatsorum. Classification (NCBI taxonomy): domain Eukaryota; kingdom Metazoa; phylum Chordata; class Actinopteri; order Aulopiformes; family Paralepididae; genus Notolepis; species Notolepis coatsorum. The sequence continues at coordinate 107,081,326 of NC_140178.1, read as the reverse complement.
GATTTGAGGGGATGTCTTGTTCAGCCACCCTCTTGTGAAGCGTTTCCTGCTTGGCGCTCGACGCGTTAAGCCGGTGCAACGCTCCTTGGCTCCGACTTGGGATCTTCAATTGGTCCTCGGTCGGTTGTCCTTGGCCCCGTTTGAGCCGCTCGAGCAGGCGCCGTTGGAACAGCTGTCGTTCAAGACCGCGTTCTTGCTGGCCGTCACCTCTGCTGACGCGTGGGTGTGCTTTGTGCTCTCTCGGTACGTCCAGAGTGCCTGTCTTTCGTCCGATTGCGGTGCCACTCTGCGGCCTAATCCTGCCTTCGTGCCTGTAAATATCCGGAGTTCTTCCGCTCCAGGGATATTGTGGTTCAGGCGTTTCATCCGCCTCCTCGCGGTAGTGAGTTAGATGCAGGCCTTCACCTGTCATGTCCGGTCCGTGCTTTGGGAATTACCTCAGCCGTACTCAGGACCTCGGGGTCACCGTTCAGATTTTTGTCTGTCACAGTGGTTCTCATGCCGGTGAGGCACTATCGAACAACGCCTGTCCCATTGGTTGTGCGAGGGCATTGCCCTCTGCTACACGTTGGCTGGGCAGGATCCCCCTGGGGCGTCAGGGCGCACTCCACTCGTGGGGTGGCTGCCTCTGTCGCTCTCCTGGGTGGGGCTTTGGTGGAGGATCATGGTCCTCCCCGGGCCCCTTTGTAAGGTTTTAGCTCATGGACATGACCGGGGGTTCTGTCTCCCAGGCGGTTCTGGGGTCTGTGGCCTTTCCTGCTTCCCGTCCTTTGGTAGGGTAGCAGGAGTGTGTGGGTATGGGCCACAGTGTGTTAGGTCACACGTGGTTCCGCCTGTGCTGTGTGTTCAAGGGGTTCTAGTTCCCTCTTGTTCGCACTCAGGTGGAGTTGACTGCGCCCCCCCTTCGTTAGGAAGGATGGGGTGACAGGGCTCCCCGCACCCCTTGATGTGGGCTTACGGGTCCTCAGGGGGTACATCTGTCGGGTCTCGCGTCCGCTCTAACTCATATCTCAATAGGCTTGAGCGGGATGCGATAAGCCATACGAAATATAACGATAGGTTATGTATATAACCTAGTTATATGAGTATTGGCTGAGCGTCCCGCTCTAAGCGGCCCTGAGTTCCCTTTTGAGGGATCTTTTACTGGAACGGGATTTTGGCGAGGAAGGGTGTTTGGTGACCATGACCATGGTCTTATAGGCTACGCCTCCATAGAGGCGGGACCCGGTCAGGTGTGGGTGTATAAGTTGTGTTCGTGGTGGTGTACAGTAGGTACAAGGAGATAAGGGGTATCTCAATAGGCTTGAGCGGGACGCTCAGCCAATACTCATATAGGTTATATACATAACCTATCGTTCTCAGTAGGACATCCAACTAACTAACACATCCAACTGTCTTTCAACTAAGACATCCAACCAACTAACACATCCAACTGTCTTTCAACTAAGACATCCAACCAACTAACACATCCAACTGTCTTTCACCTAGACATCCAACCAACTAACACATCCAACTTTTCTTTCGTTTTTAACCTACTTTCTATAGAACTTCATTCTTAGATGCTTCTATAGAAAGTAGGTAAAACAAATTAAAAAAGGTTTTCTTTGCCGTATAGGATTTTTTTTTTTTCAAACCTACTTTCTATAGAAGCAGCTGGGAGGTGCGCTGTTTTAAATGAGCGTGGGTTATTGAATTGATTGATTGCTAATTTTATTACTGTCCGCCTTGTTTCCAACTGGTTAAGTTTAGGCCCTCTTTCGAAGTTGGTTAAGGTTAGAGTTTGGAACCAGGGCTGGTGGTCTATCGCCCTGCTCTAAAGACAAACTCTAACCTTAACCAACTTCGAAAGAGGGCCTAAACTTAACCAGTTGGAAACCAGGCGGACAGTAATAAAATTAGCAATCAATCAATCAATCAATCAATACAATAGGCCATGCTCACTTAAAACAGCGCACCTCCCAGCTGCTTGAAAGTAGGTAAAAAAAAAAGAAATAGCAAATTAATCAATCAATCAATCCGCACGCTTTTTATTTTGTTCCACAATGACTCATGACCCATCAATTACATCATCCAACATTGTTTATATTTAGTCGTTATGACGCTATCAACATATCCATTCAGTCCACCCTCACTTAAAACAGCGCACTTCCCAGTTGCTTCTATAGAAAGGAGAATAAAAAATTAAAAATGCAAATTAATCAATCAATCAATCCGCGCAATTTTTATTTTGTTCCACAATGACTCATGACCCATCAATTACATCATCCAACATTGTTTGCCGTGACAGAATCGGTTTATATTTAGTCGTTATGACGCTATCAACATATCCATTTGTTAAAGATTATTGTCCGCCATCTTGTTTTTTCCTAAAAATCCGCACGGCGGAGTGATTGTAATTCGTTGTGGGCGGGTCCTGAGACCAGGGCCCTCATTCATCAAAGTGTCTTACGCACAGATATGTGCTTAACCTGTGCGTACGACCATTTCTAAGCAAAGAGTGGGATTCATCAATTTCAACTTGAACTTGACTTCGTGCTTATGTGTACGCACAGCTCGGAGCACACTTAGCTGACGCCCAGTGGTAGAATATATTATTACAACAAGGAAATTAGCTTCTGTGCATTAGTTTCAACACTGGCATGTTCTGTATGAACCGTAATTCATTATAGTTCATTGTAAAATAGCAACAGTAGTGTAATTATGGTCAAAACCCTATAAATAGCATTTGGAATAATAGATCTTTCTCTCAGAATGAATGCAGCATGGTTTATATAGCTTTATCGGAATATACGGGGTGTACTGACTGACTGCGCTCCGCGTAGCTCAACTCGTTATTATTTTGCGCACAGACCGCAGAAACACGGGAACGTTTTGATTATATTTAAAAGGCTTTACGTTAAACGAAACAAGTGGAATTTCGAAGCTGTAAGCAGAATACAAGTCATATGAACACCCACGATATAGTGTTCTTCCCCCTTTTTACTGTATAAGAAAGAATAAAAACCGCATTGCAATGACACCAGATAGTGGACAGACTATGTAAATATGATGATGGGATTCAAGTTTGCGTTTTTGTTGATCATAGGCATGCTGTCAGAGTATGATATCTTAATCAAACATTCTAGAACATTTGTCGTCACAGATCATGTCATAATAGAACATAGGCTATGGCATGGTCCATCGTGATATTGTGTAGACTGTTATTACTGTACCGGTACCACCCATTGTGACAACAGCCTTGTGAGTCCCGCACACAAACATGATGGAATTCAAGTTCATGTATTGAAAGGCAGGCTACATCATACATGCAGTGAGATTCATTGTTCTTGTATATGCTCTCGTATTATTGTTTATATAGGCTACCCAATACTGACATCAAAATAGATTGTAGTATGCCTCTAAAAATCATATGCAACAGGTAGAAAATTGACGGAAAATCCATCGCGATTTGGAATAAAATTGAGGAGAACTTTAATCCCTGGGTATTAATCAAACAACACGGGAAAAGGCAGTCATATTCCAGCACGGTCTTTATTAGTGTTTGCGCTGCCCAGGCAGCAATGGTTAATAGATATCATATCCGACATCACCGTACGTGTACACGTCTGTCAGCCTGTCTCATAACACGCTTCCCTCCATTTTTCCGCATTTCATGGGGGTATTCCATTACCGTATATGGTTAATCGGGGCGGTTCTGGTATGCAAATACTTAAAACAGTGCACAAGCTCAAACGTAGGATCAAAGTCATATTTATCAAGACAGGTGTGCGTAGAACCTGTGTACGCACGTGTGATAAATCCCGTTTTTTTTGTGCGTGCACTGATTCTAAATTCTGTGCTTACGTGTGGAAATAGAACATTTTCTACGCCACGTTGATGAATGAGGGCCCAGGAGCGTGGAATTGTGAAGAATACATACGTGTAAATTGACTGTTTCAGCCAATCAGAATCGAGAAATTTGCATGCCGTTGTATAAATAAACATAACAGCTGATACTTATTGTGTCACCAGAGCAGTTCCGCCTCACATGCTAGACCGATTCTGCCATGCTGCCTTTCCTGCTGCGCACTGGACTTAATCAAGAGGTTTTCGATGAAGAGCCACAATGGCTGGTCTATTTTACCTTGAAGCACAATGGTAGGTCTATTTTACCTTGAAGAGCCACAATGGCTGGTCTATTTTACCTTGAAGAGCCACAATGGCTGGTCTATTTTACCTTGAAGAGCCACAATGGCTGGTCTATTTTACCTTGAAGAGCCACAATGGTAGCTCTATTTTACCTTGAAGAGCCACAATGGTAGATCTATTTTACCTTGAAGAGCCACAATGGTAGGTCTATTTTACCTTGAAGAGCCACAATGGTAGATCTATTTTACCTTGAAGAGCCACAATGGTAGATCTATTTTACCTTGAAGAGCCACAATGGTAGGTCTATTTTACCTTGAAGAGCCACAATGGTAGATCTATTTTACCTTGAAGAGACACAATGGTAGGTCTATCTTACCTTGAAGAGCCACAATGGTAGGTCTATCTTACCTTGAAGAGCCACAATGGTAGGTCTATCTTACCTTGAAGAGCCACAATGGTAGGTCTATCTTACCTTGAAGAGCCACAATGGTACGTCTATCTTACCTTGAAGAGCCACAATGGTACGTCTATCTTACCTTGAAGAGCCACAATGCAAAATACAGGCACAAAATGTCTACTGGAATATTACACTTTGGTGTATTCTAGATACATTTTTACCAATGTTATCTTCCATCTTGAAAATTATATTTTAGTCATAACAGCTTTTGAGACAGCTACAGTTAGCTAGATGAGTATTGAAATCAATCACAGATTTTGATGTGGAATAATTTGAGCAGATTATTCACGGAGGTCGGACAGCAGCAGTCTTTGATCGAGGAGAGGGTTTACTGACAGAATGACACGTGGCAACATGGAGAAACCTATAGGTTACAGCAAAGCCCGAGCCTAGATTTCGAACAGTGGATACGTGTTTTTCTACCCTAGGGTGCCGCAGAGAGCTGCCAGGGGTGCCTTGAGATACAAAAAATAAATAAAACCAATTTTTTTTTACATTCTTTTTGGATTACAGAAAATTATCACTTAAGTGCTATCTGTTGCAGCTGCACTGTTTTCCATGAAAATATGATATTTGGATAAGTTTGACCATTTCTAAAAATCTGAAAATTATTATGAAACTTGGTGTTAATAAAACACAGAAAATTATCACCAAGTTACTCTGGATAAAAAAAAAACTTTACAGACAACATTGAGACAAAGCTTCCTGACACATCTCCATCCAAACTCTTGGAAGAACTCATTGAAATCTCATCTGATACCACCTGGAGAGCTAGTTTCAGAGTGTGGTGCTGAGTACCAAGTATCTCATGATGCAGCAGTTAAGGTGTTGATACCATTCAGCACCACATATCTGTGTGAAGCTGGCTTTTCATCCATGACAGCTCTAAAAACAAAATATAGGGCCAAATTGAGCCTTGAGGATGACATGCGTGTTGCCTTGTCAAAGATCTCCCCGCGTATTGACCGTATTATTAGCCAGCAGCAGCAGACCTCGCATTGAGCTAGAAATGTCCACTGAGTGAACGAGTGCTTATTTTCTGTATTTATTTATATTTTTTGAGAAATGGTAACTTGGTGATCCTTTTCTGTATTTAAAAAAAATACATGATATTCTGTTTTTGAGAAATGGTCAAACTTATCCAAATATGCTATTTTTATGGAGAACAGTGCAGCTGCAACAGATAGCACTTTAGTGATAATTGTCTATAAGCCATTTAGACCTGAAACACCTGTTAATAATGCATTATATAGCCTGCATATACACACAAATGTGTTTCCCGGTTTCTTAAATAAACATTATTTTGAAAGCAAGCACTTTTGTCATCATTGTAGCAAAAAAGACAGAACCGGAAAAAGTCTTTATCGTATGTAGGGGTGCCCTGGAATATTTGATTGAACACAGGGGTGCCTTGGCAGCAGAAAGGTTGAGAACCCCCGCTCTAGAAATCAGTGTTAATCCTTTCACTACCACATTACAGTCTGTAGTGTGGTAGTGAAAGGGTTAACCTTCTGTAGTGTGATAGTGAAAGGGTTAAATTCTGTAGTGTGATAGTGAAAGGGTTAACCTTCTGTAGTGCGATAGTGAAAGGGTTAACCTTCTGTAGTGTGATAGTGAAAGGGTTAACCCTTTGTCGTGTGGTAGTGAAAGGGTTAAACTTCTGTAGTGTGATAGTGAAAGGGTTAACCCTTTGTCGTGTGGCAGTGAAAAGGTTATCCTTCTGTAGTGTCACAGTGAAAGGGTTAACCCTTTGGTAGAGTGGTAGTGAAAGGGTTAAGTGACTGCAACAGAACGCAAAGGTTGTCATGTGTCTCAGGGAACACAGAGCTGTCACGTGTCTCAGGGAACACAGAGCTGTCATGTGTCTCAGGGAACACAGAGCTGTCATGTGTCTCAGGGAACACAGAGCTGTCATGTGTCTCAGGGAACACAGAGCTGTCATGTGTCTCAGGGAACACAGAGCTGTCATGTGTCTCAGGGAACACAGAGCTGTCATGTGTCTCAGGGAACACAGAGCTGTCATGTGTCTCAGGGAACACAGAGCTGTCATGTGTCTCAGGGAACACAGAGCTGTCATGTGTCTCAGGGAACACAGAGCTGTCATGTGTCTCAGGGAACACAGAGCTGTCATGTGTCTCAGGGAACACAGAGCTGTCATGTGTCTCAGGGAACACAGAGCTGTCATGTGTCTCAGGGAACACAGAGCTGTCATGTGTCTCAGGGAACACAAAGCTGTCATGTGTCTCAGGGAACACAGAGCTGTCATGTGTCTCAGGGAACACAGAGCTGTCATGTGTCTCAGGGAACACAGAGCTGTCATGTGTCTCAGGGAACACAGAGCTGTCATGTGTCTCAGGGAACACAGAGCTGTCATGTGTCTCAGGGAACACAGAGCTGTCATGTGTCTCAGGGAACACAGAGCTGTCATGTGTCTCAGGGAACACAAAGCTGTCATGTGTCTCAGGGAACACAGAGCTGTCATGTGTCTCAGGGAACACAGAGCTGTCATGTGTCTCAGGGAACACAGAGCTGTCATGTGTCTCAGGGAACACAGAGCTGTCATGTGTCTCAGGGAACACAGAGCTGTCATGTGTCTCAGGGAACACAGAGCTGTCATGTGTCTCAGGGAACACAAAGCTGTCATGTGTCTCAGGGAACACAGAGCTGTCATGTGTCTCAGGGAACACAGAGCTGTCATGTGTCTCAGGGAACACAACGCTGTCATGTGTCTCAGGGAACACAGAGCTGTCATGTGTCTCAGGGAACATAAAGCTGTCATGTGTCTCAGGGAACACAAAGCTGTCATGTGTCTCAGGGAACACAAAGCTGTCATGTGTCTCAGGGAACACAGAGCTGTCATGTGTCTCAGGGAACACAAAGCTGTCATGTGTCTCAGGGAACACAGAGCTGTCATGTGTCTCAGGGAACACAGAGCTGTCATGTGTCTCAGGGAACACAAAGCTGTCATGTGTCTCAGGGAACACAGAGCTGTCATGTGTCTCAGGGAACACAGAGCTGTCATGTGTCTCAGGGAACACAGAGCTGTCATGTGTCTCAGGGAACACAACGCTGTCATGTGTCTCAGGGAACACAGAGCTGTCATGTGTCTCAGGGAACACAGAGCTGTCATGTGTCTCAGGGAACACAGAGCTGTCATGTGTCTCAGGGAACACAAAGCTGTCATGTGTCTCAGGGAACACAGAGCTGTCATGTGTCTCAGGGAACACAGAGCTGTCATGTGTCTCAGGGAACACAGAGCTGTCATGTGTCTCAGGGAACACAACGCTGTCATGTGTCTCAGGGAACACAGAGCTGTCATGAGTCTCAGGGAACATAAAGCTGTCATGTGTCTCAGGGAACACAGAGCTGTCATGTGTCTCAGGGAACACAGAGCTGTCATGTGTCTCAGGGAACACAGAGCTGTCATGTGTCTCAGGGAACACAGAGCTGTCATGTGTCTCAGGGAACACAGAGCTGTCACGTGTCACAGGGATAACATTTCACTTTAAAGGCACAATCTGTGATTGAAATATGGTGCTCTTTCTATATATACTGTAGTAATTCATTGGATTGAAGCTGTGTTTTTCCATTTCTGATTGTTATTTTTGCAGCCTTTGATACAAGGACTGACTGAGTCCTGCATCTTTGATGGTGAATAACACCATGCTAAAAATGACCAGACATGAAAAACTGCCACTGAGCTCGTTCAGCATCTTCTTGCGATCACGTGTACAAAAGATCTAAGCAAATTAATAAAGGGAAGATGATTAAACAGAATGTTTTGTAGATACAGTACTGAATTCCGCCATCCGGACACATGCAATTTGAAATATTATTATAGAATATAGAATATCAGGCCTAAATTACCTTATTATAGCACATAGATGAATCTGGCCAAATCTCCTCTTTCAAATGGCAGAGTTCAATTTGGATTTAGTATCACCAGGCGTGCAGCAAAAACCGTGAATGAAATCTACTGTAAATACAGTCCGTTTTATATTTTTGAGACAGGTCTGCTATTTTGAATCGTGCAACGCGGATGGTTGCTAAATGTTCACAGAAGGTAGACAAACTAACTGCTCTCCAATCTATGCCAATAACGTTAAGTTTTGTGGTAGATAATCCCGAAAAATAAGAGAAATTAAAAAGATTCAGCCACAAGTAATTTGCTTGCAGGACCCTGGCATTTGCTGCAAGTTTCTTTTTAGTTCAATGCTCATTGAGAGCTCTGGATGTCCTCTCCTCATATGACTACAAACCAAATTGCCACGTTAATTAAAAAATGCTGGATATTCGCTAAATTATGAACACATTCCATGAACTAAAATCTCACTAATAACACTTTAACCTATTGGTAAACAAACGTATTGTTGAAAATATACACTATGACTGCTGTTTTGACAGGATTAGGGTATTTACTCTTGGCTACATTTGAAAAAGAAATGCAACATTATGTCATACAGTCTGGAGAGATTGATTTATGACTTGATGTCATCTGCGGACCGCTCTGGCTAAAGAGGTTAACAGGTTAAGGTTGATTCATTACATGTAATATCAAATATACTGTATAGCTTTTAGAGGTAAACTCAACAAATAAATAAGTCTACATCAAACCTCACATATGAATATGTCAGAATGGCCAATGAAGCTCGTGAGATCTCTCTGCAAGTCTGATCAGATCTATCTATCTATCTGATCAATAGTTGTTTACATAAACATCATCATCATCATTTCCTGCCGTGAAACTGACAAACTGAACCACAACACAAATAGAAACAGATGCAGTAATCATAAAAGTGCCACATTGTAGCAACTACAATAGCAGATGGTTTGAAAATTGATTGAAAGAAAGAAATATATACTGTATATTATTTGTTTTTCAACTTCAGGGGACATAAAATGATCTAGCAAGCAGTAATTTGAGTCAGGAGTTTTGTGTTACAATAAGCCTAGTCAGATGTGATTTACAGCTGCACTATAAATACATGATAGATGCGGGATAAAGGCAGGATGGGGCAGGGGGGGTTACACTGGTTATAAATGTATGTTCTAGCTTTGGAACGCAAGAATTCAACGAATAAACAACATCCTCCATACCGGATGTTTGTAGGAGGCAATTGTGGCTATAATGATTCCGATCACATGGCATGTCAGAACGGTACTGGACAAACACAAGTATACATGGAGGATTACTTCCAAGGTCCAGGACATAGATTACATAATTGAACATCCATGGTGAGAGAGCTGAACAAAAATGAATGTTCAATGAGCACATCAAGGTGATGGCTTTGAAATCGTATATACTGGCTCTCCTCCTGTACTCTTGAAATAGAGGGAAATTATAATCATCAGCCAAGGACATAACACAAGATCCATCAGCAATTTAACCGTACAACTCAAAGTAAAAATGTATTTTTTTGTTGTTGTTGCCAATATCGGGTTTAGATGGCAAAATAAATGAAAATAAATGTATTATGAAAATGCAAACCGATTGCTTCAGTTATAGTGTATACTCGCTTCAGTTAGTGAATACTAGCTCTTCAGTTAGTGAATACTCGCTTCAGTTAGTGAATACTCGCTCTTCAGTTATATTTCGTATGGCTTATCGTGTCCCGCTCAAGCCTATTGAGATACCCCTTATCTCCTTGTACCTACTGTACACCACCACGTACACAACTTATACACCCAGACCTGACCGGGTCCCGCCTCTATGGAGGCGTAGCCTATAAGACCATGGTCATGGTCACCAAACACCCTTCCTCTATTTTCGTTCCATCATATTGGATGCAATGCACCTTATGTAACTAGTAGTATGAAAAAGATTGGAGGAATTGCGTAATGTTGAAAGCTTACCGGAGGTTTGCGTGCCCCTGGCATCTTCGAGGCATGTTTCAGCGACACGACGGGCCTATGTTGATGTTCCTCATCTGTCGGCAGCCAGATCAAGGTGCAGCGTACAACGTTGGCTATCGAGCCAGGTTGTACAACGGTGAGCCCTGTGTCATTAGGCACGGGTATTAGTGTTAGTAATGCTGGGTTGTTGTTACACAACCATGTTGTGTGTTGGCGCCAGGGGGGGATGGTTTGGTGAACGTTCACTGCGGTGAACGGGTTCCAAACGGTCCTGCAAGCGTGCTGTTAAACAACTAATGCTAGCTACATGCTAATACTAATGCTACATGCTGAACTCTACTGCTACGCTGTTCTAATGTCTCCGCCGTGAGATGTTGTCACTTCTCCCTCCTCTTGCCCGGTTCATCAATGAAGGTCAGTCGGTAGCTGATGTGGGGGTTTTGCTGAGTCCTATTTACCTTTTTACGGGTAAATGGGTTGACAACAGGGTAGGCCGTGGCTAGGTAGCCTAGCCAGGTATGTTACCTTTGTGTTCCGGCGGGGTCTGTTGAACGGTGTCCCCATCTGGGAGCCGATGCGTGAGCTCGGCGGTGTAGCAGTAGAGCTATACTACTGCAGGATGGGACTTAACGGCGGGTTAGGGCTCAGCTGGCTAGTTCCTATCCACATTGGCGTCGGGTAGTGGGGCTATGGGTCCAGCCGACATTGTAAACATGTTGCGTGTTGTGCGCAGGCGGTTGTTGATCTGGGTTCCACATCGCCTCACGCTAGGCTGTAGTAGTGTAGTGGGACTGTTTTGTTCTGTCACTCTGCTATGAGAAGGTCTGTCTATGCTACAGCTTTCTCTCCTCTCAACCATTCATGCTGAAGGTCAATCGGTGTCTATTGGGGAGTATGCAGGGGGGGGGCTTTGTTTACCTTTTTTGGTAAATGGGCTAAGCTAGGGCTGGTGTGCTGTTGTGAATATTTTGAATGAAGGCGGGACTAGTTCGTTCTGGTCCGCCTCCCCTTAACGTTGTGTATATGGGTTTGCTCATTCTACAGTTTTGTGGTTTAGTTCTTTTATTCATTTAACCCTTTCATGGTGCACACCACAGTGGAGGTTGCTGTTTGCAACCACCAATGGTGCTCCGTGTTAACATCAGTCCTTTGCTTTTGACATATTGAAACAGTGCCCCGCCCGGCCGACGCCATGGGTGGGTCGGCCTGGCGAGTGGCTGGTGGGCTGCTAAAGCCTGTACCGCCACGGTATGGAATTGGCAGCGATTAGAACTGTGTTCGAATTGCTGTTTTTTCTATTAAAAAAATGGTGTCTGGTGGCGGGGCCTTGAGGGCCAGCCGACGTTGACACATCGCGCGAGGTTGTTGACGTTATTAGCTTTGACCCAGCCGCAAGCTATAACCGCTCAGGGTTCCCCTCTCCGCAGGGGATTTTGGTCTTCTGCTGGAGCGCGGGCGGTATTGTCCTAGGCCCCACACCGCCTCACACCGCGCAGCCAGAAGAAGAGAGAGCACGGCCTCGTCAGCGGCGATGACGAGGCCCTCGACAGGCGGCCATGTTTTCCCCCGCCGGAGGTATCCTGGGCGTTGAATCGACAGGTGTCCACAAGGCCGACAGCCTTGGCGGCAGAGGGATTGGCCATGTTGGATGGGTTCGGCTTGAACAACAAGCCGTCACCGTCCTGCCGTGGGCAGCCCGCTCTCCGATCACTCTCTCCCCCAACACCAGCGGAAAAATTGGGCTCTGATTGTTTCCTTTAGCTGCGGGCCGCGTGCCTTTCGTTGCAGTGCGGAGCGGCCCCACTTTTCGCTTCTCATGGGGACAGGGGCTGACACCCAGTTGATGGCTGAGCCTGGGTCTGTCCATGAGAATGTTGTGCTGTCAAGCGGCTCCAACACCATAAGCTGTGTTGGTTGAGCCTGGTGTTATGTCTGTCAACTATAAGTGTTGTCAGCAGGGGGGCTTGAAACCTTTTGAGGCACACAGTGCGGGCTTCCCCGGCCTCGCCTTCGCCAGGCCAGGTATCATGTTGGTGCCTCCCACTCCTGAAAGATTGGCAGTGGTCTCGCAGGCACGCGTGATTTGGGTGGTAGTAATATCACTGCAGGGCTACGGTGTGTAGGAACCCATGGGGTCCTTACACCTTGCATGTCCGGCTGCAGAACAACTCCTCAGCATGTTCTGGAGGGGTGTTCAGTGGGGGGGCTTTTTTCACCTAGAAAGCCCCCCGTATCAAACCGGCCCTTTCTGTCGGGGTCCCCCCTTGGGTGCGATTGCCTCATGGGTGGTGTCAGGGTCAGATGTCCCGACACGGAACGCTCTGCTCGCACGGTTCCAGGGTTGGCTACGCACAGCGGGTGGGACCGGGCCAACTATCTACAGTTCCTGGCGGACCTGCGTCACATATGACTACGGCAGTACCATATGTCGAGGTGGATGGAGAGAACGCTGAGGCGGGGACTTGTGTTTACACAACCCCACCCGTTTTCGGGTTTGGTACAGACCCTATTGGCAGGGTCTCCAGCAGTGACAGCTCTGGTCAACGAGATCCAATCTCTGTGGACGAAGCAAGCCATCGTCGTGGCGTTCTCCTCCCGGTGTTCTCTGGTGCCTGAGAAATCGGGAGGGGGGGGTGTCAGACCCAGGCTGGACCTGTCCCATGGGAAGGTTCAGCATTTTTTGGATCGTCTCCTACCTGTTGAACACTGTCAGGTGGGGGTCTGGTTCTCCTCCATAGACCTGTAGGATGCGTATGCGCATCTCCGATCTTCCATCCTAGGGCTTACCTACGCTTCCTTTGCAGGGTTAGCGTATGAGCCGTTCGGTTTTCTCTGGCTCCCCGCATCTTCACCAAGTGCGTGGAGGCCGCACTGGGGCCTCTGCGTTGTCAGGGGTTACGGAGTGTATTCTGCCCTGACGACGTTCTGGTCCTTCGCGGTCAAGGTGGATCGTCAGGTCTCGTACCAGGCAGGTCCCTACCAGCCTGGGGTTGCTGTAGACTGGAAGTAGAGTACTCCTCTTCCCAGTCAACGGTTGGAGGGCTATGGGCATCCCTCTCAGAGCGTGTTGTCAACACGCTCGGGAGGTTCCGTCCTAGGACGGTTACGGCGCTGTCTCACGTCATGTTTTTCACCGACGCCTCCCTCGCTGGTGACGCGTCGGGCCAACGCAGTAGGGGGCAGCTGGCAAACCATGCTGCCCGGTCTGCGCTACGTTCAATGTGTTGGTGTTGAAAGCGGTCCTTCTGGTCCTCAAACTGTGTTGATCAGGACGGACGATACGACGTCAGTGTCGTGTATCGACAGACAGGGAGGAGTACGCTCCCCCCGTCTGCACCAGGCGGCGGGCGGCTGGCTATGGGCGTCCTCCATCTGCGCGGCCTGAGGGCTCCCCACATCCCCGGCAGGGAGAATGTGGGTACAGGTGTACTGTCGCGGGGCGGTCCTCATCCTGACGGGTGGGGATTACGTCCGGACATAGCGAGGCAGGTCTGGGACCGATGCCGTGCCGCCTGGGATTCTTCCCCATACATCTGTTAGGTCAGTTGTTGGGACGGGTACGTTGAGGGGCGCAGGTTCTTGATCCTGGTGGTGTTACCATCCGGAATGCGCATGCTCCCTCCACTGTCGCGCTTACGCTGGCAGATGACGTATGTTCCAAGTGTGGTGTAAGGCGGGGGGCTGGGACCCAGTCTCCTGCCCCCTGGATGCTGTCCTTAGTTACCTCCAGTCTCTCCTTGATAGGCTGTCGGCTTCGACAGTGAGGGTATATGCAGCAGCTATATCCTCCTATCATGAGGGATTTGAGGGGATGTCTTGTTCAGCCACCCTCTTGTGAAGCGTTTCCTGCTTGGCGCTCGACGCGTTAAGCCGGTGCAACGCTCCTTGGCTCCGACTTGGGATCTTCAATTGGTCCTCGGTCGGTTGTCCTTGGCCCCGTTTGAGCCGCTCGAGCAGGCGCCGTTGGAACGGCTGTCGTTCAAGACCGCGTTCTTGCTGGCCGTCACCTCCGCTGACGCGTGGGTGTGCTTTGTGCTCTCTCGGTACGTCCAGAGTGCCTGTCTTTCGTCCGATTGCGGTGCCACTCTGCGGCCTAATCCTGCCTTCGTGCCTGTAAATATCCGGAGTTCTTCCGCTCCAGGGATATTGTGGTTCAGGCGTTTCATCCGCCTCCTCACGGTAGTGAGTTAGCTGCGGGCCTTCACCTGTCATGTCCGGTCCGTGCTTTGGGAATTACCTCAGCCGTACTCAGGACCTCGGGGTCACCGTTCAGCTTTTTGTCTGTCATGGTTGTTCTCATGCCGGTGAGGCACTATCGAACAACGCCTGTCCCATTGGTTGTGCGAGGGCATTGCCCTCTGCTACACGTTGGCTGGGCAGGATCCCCCTGGGGGCGTCAGGGCGCACTCCACTCGTGGGGTGGCTGCCTCTGTCGCTCTCCTGGGTGGGGCTTCGGTGGAGGATCATGGTCCTCCCCGGGCCCCTTTGTAAGGTTTTACCTCATGGACATGACCGGGGGTTCTGTCTCCCAGGCGGTTCTGGGGTCTGTGGCCTTTCCTGCTTCCCGTCCTTTGGTAGGGTAGCAGGAGTGTGTGGGTATGGGCCACAGTGTGTTAGGTCACACGTGGTTCCGCCTGTGCTGTGTGTTCAAGGGGTTCTAGTTCCCTCTTGTTCGCACTCAGGTGGAGTTGACTGCGCCCCCCCTTCGTTAGGAAGGATGGGGTGACAGGGCTCCCCGCACCCCTTGATGTGAGCTTACGGGTCCTCAGGGGGTACATCTGTCGGGTCTCACGTCCGCTCTAACCCATATCTCAATAGGCTTGAGCGGGACGCGATAAGCCATACAAAATATAACTATAGGTTATGTATATAACCTAGTTATATGAGTATTGGCTGAGCGTCCCGCTCTAAGCGCCCCTGAGTTCCCTTTTGAGGGATCTTTTACTGGAACAGGATTTTGGCGAGGAAGGGTGTTTGGTGACCATGACCATGGTCTTATAGGCTATGCCTCCATAGAGGCGGGACCCGGTCAGGTGTGGGATAAGGGGTATCTCAATAGGCTTGAGCGGGACGCTCAGCCAATACTCATATAACTAGGTTATATACATAACCCAGGGGTCGGCAACCTGCGGCCTCGAGGCCGCATGCGGCTCTTTAGCCAATCAGCTGTGGCTCCCTGGCCCAACATTTTTTTTTTTCTTTTTTTTTTTGAGATCGATGTCATACTGTGACACTGAAATGAACAAATATTTCATCAACTAAGATATTTAGTCAACAAAAGGCTTACCTGTATGCCTGATATGTGGTGAGAAATTTGCAAACAATGAAAATGTTACTTTTTATTTTATAGATTTTCCACAAATAAGGGAAGGACTCTAATAGAGCTGCATAGTTCAGGGTTTTATTTCAAAGTAGGTCTACAGATGCCAGTGTTTTTTCTCCTTTTCTGTGTTATTTCAAAGTAGGTCTACACATGGTATTCTTTTTTCAAAGTGGACAATTTCTATTTTATAAATGTTCCACAACCAGTTCCACAGCCAGTTGTTTTTCTCCTCTTCAAAAGAGTTTGAGGTTTACTTTCTATTTTATAAATGTTCCACAAATAAGGGAAGGACTCAAATATACCTGAATAGTTCAGGGTTTTATTTCAAAGTCGGTCTACAGACACCAGTGTTTTGTCTCCTCTTCTGTGTTTTATTAAAAAATAGGTCTACACAGCCAGTTGTTTTTCTCCTCTTCATAAGAGTTTGAGGTTTTCCTTTGGTAAAAACAGGTAAAAACAGCAATTAAAAAGTCAAATTTTTTCTTTTTGTTGCTTTATAATCCCAGTAATGCAATGTCTACAGATGCCAGTGTTTTTTCTCCTTTTCTGTGTGTTATTTCAAAGTAGGTCTACACATGGTATTCTTTTTTCAAAGTGGACAATTTCTATTTTATAAATGTTCCACAAATAAGGGAAGGACTCAAATATACCTAAATAGTTCAGGGTTTTATTTCAAAGTCGGTCTACAGACACCAGTGTTTTGTCTCCTCTTCTGTGTTTTATTAAAAAATAGGTCTACACAGCCAGTTGTTTTTCTCCTCTTCATAAGAGTTTGAGGTTTTCCTTTGGTAAAAACAGGTAAAAACAGCAATTAAAAAGTAATTTTTTTTCTTTTTGTTGCTTTATAATCCCAGTAATGCAACAAACTGTGTGCTATAAGTATAAAGTATAATACATCGCAAATTACTTTGGGTATGCAATTGTCAGGCGTTTTATGCTAAATGTGGGGTATGCTTGGGGATATATAAAACGTTATACACTGTGTTATCTTCATTTTAAGGGTAAATATGTTGTGCGGCTCCCTGAGCATTTTATTTTGTGGGACGGGGGAAAATTGGCTCTTTTGATAGTAAAGGTTGCTGACCCCTGACATAACCTATCGTTAGTGAATACTCGCTCTTCAGTTAGTGTATACTCGCTCTTCAGTTAGTGAATACTTACTCTTCAGTTAGTGTATACTCGCTCTTCAGTTAGTGAACACTCGCTCTTCAGTTAGTGTATACTCGCTCTTCAGTTATATACTCGCTCTGTCAGGGTGTAGTCAGGGCCGCCGCTAGGGGCGTGCGAGCAGTGCGGTCGCACAGGGCCTCACGAGAAGGGGGAATTTTTTTTTATATTTTTTTATAAAAATAAATAGAATATTAACAATCACTTTCCATCACAGACCTAAAATCTAGTTTTGCTTACATGCTTATATATTTCACATTAGACACGTTTGTAGAATAGTGTTCGGGGCTCTGCGACTCTGTAGATATACTATTGGTTTCATTCAATGACCCGTTTACTTTTGTGCAAAGCATTGTGGGAGGACTAACACTAGGGGGAGCTGGTTGGCGTCGGTCTGGTAGTCGGTAGAGAGATGTGAAGAAGACCGGTATTATCCACGAGGGGAGGGGGTACAGGTACGGGGCAGTGTTAATTTTGATGACGAAAGATGTTCATCAACGAAGGTTTTTTTCATGACGACAACGAGACGTGACGTCACGTTATTGAAGACCATGTCACGCTAACGAGACTAAATAGTTTATTAAATATCGTTGACCACAACTGAGGACACAAAAATGTAATTTACAAAAACCAGGACGAAATTTCTCTTCATGTATGTTGATATTGTTGACTAAAACAAGACGAGACAAAATAATTATAACTTTTCTTAAGCCATCGTCCCGAGTAGAGCAGTGTGACGGTGAGCTCTGTTATTAGCATTAGCTGAAGAGCTATTTGAAAAGCTAGTTTTAGCTTAACGTTACCTTGGCTAAAGTTGGGACTATTCATAATCCAGCTGCAAACCTGCAAGCAAAGTACAGCAAGTTGGCAAAGGAGTATTCCAAGGTAAATCACTTTTTCACCAGTAACGTTACTGTAAAGGCAATCATACGAACCACAGTTGCCTTGAGGCTCCAGGTGATGCGTTGTTAGTCCGACACGCTCCGAATTGCAATCCAAAAGAAAAGATGACGCTGGTCCAATGTACTTTCGAAACAAACGGGATTTATTGGGAAGCAAGTCACAACAGCCCCAATAGCTGCCTACCACTATAAAACAAACAAAAAGGGTTATGTAAATGAACGTAAACTGTCAATCAAATGCGAATTGAGTGCGGTCAAAAACGATATGGTACCGCTCTACCTGGGCCTGCATGAACTCTAAATTACCTGCCATGTTATAGGAGTGGTTAGGGGGAACGTGGGAAAAAAGGGGAGTTGACCAGGTAAGTCTCCATCTTGGAATTCATTGACATATTAATAAACACAAAGCACGAATACCATAATAAACTATATTTCTAAGGGGGCAATAAAGATACAATTTATCATCATAGGATTTGGCTCCTACAGTTACATTGTTTGTATTTCCATCTAGCTCGCGTTAGCTAGTGGCTAAGCTAGCTCACGCTAATGTGGTCACTGATCGACCTCTCGCACACAATTAATGACATAATGCAGACAGCCATACCGGTGACAATGTTTAGCTTTTAGTGCCAAATGATAAGAGTCTGAGGCGGAGTCTCAAAAGAGAATGTTTAATATTTCTTTTGCATTAAAAATCACCTAAGCGGAGCCTTCTGGATAGGAAGTGCGCAACAACGTGTAACGTCCAACGTGTAATGTACCAACAACCATTCCATGGGTGAACTCATTGAGCTTAGTTGTCAATTAATGATACTAATACTAATCTATACAATCACCTGTTGTTGAATAAATACCATTACTTTCTAATTATTACTAAAAAAAACAGTATATATAAAACAGTAGCTGTAAAAAAGAAAAGAAAAAAAAGTTTTATAATTTATATAATATAATAATTTTTTATGTATGCACTGGTATCGGATCAGTATAACCAGACCTAGACTACCTCTAACTCTAACCCCTAACCAGACCTAGACCACCTCTAACTTTAACCCCTAAGTTAGGGTTGTGACTTAGAGGTGGTCTAGGTCCGGATAGGGGTTAAGAGTTGGTCTAGCCCTTTACATCCATCTATCTAAATAATAATAAATTATAATGAATGCTTAACTACCCCTAAGTTACCCTAACCAGACCTAGACCACCTCTAACTCTAACAACTAACCAGACCTCTTCCATGTGGCACTTTAACACTGACCTCAGAATGTGATTTTATATAATGTTTTTATGCAAGCAGATTGCGATCAGTGTGTACTACTACTAGTACTACTGTGTGTTCTGTTTACTTAGTTTACAGTATCCTGTTATAGAATAAACCACTGCCAGACACAGCAGAGAGAGAGAGGACAGACATGACAGAGAGGACAGACACAGCAGAGAGAGGACAGACATGGCAGAGAGAAAGGAAAGACACAGCAAACAGAAGACAGACAGAGTTCAGCGTCGTCTCTCTGGTCAGAAACAACGTCACCATATCCGTAATGCTCTCTTTGATGCATACATTGGACCATGTCTACACCAACATATACTGTAGGAGCAACAATACATTGGACCATGTCTACACCAACATATACTGTAGGAGCAACAATACATTGGACCATGTCTACACCAACATATACTGTAGTCAGCAACAATACATTGGACCATGTCTACACCAACATATATACTTCCTGTGTATCACTTGTGCCGCCGATTCAGATTCCCCTAGGTTAAAAAATAAATACGCAATTTAAATCAGAAACTGTTCCATGTTGACTATTTCTGACAAGTTTTTTTCCATTAACTAAAAATAGACAAAAATGTCATCCGTTTTCGTCGACTAAATCTAGACTAAAACAAAAAAGGCTAAATTGAGACAAAAACTGACTAAGACTAAAATGCTCAGACATTTAGTTGACTAAAACTGACTAAACGATAAATAAATGAAGATGACTAAATATGATGAAAACGAAAAAGGA
Source organism: Notolepis coatsorum (assembly GCF_963971535.1). Taxonomy (NCBI): domain Eukaryota; kingdom Metazoa; phylum Chordata; class Actinopteri; order Aulopiformes; family Paralepididae; genus Notolepis; species Notolepis coatsorum. The sequence continues at coordinate 107,061,484 of NC_140178.1, read as the reverse complement.
GCACTTGACACATGACTAAGACTAAAACTAAAATGAAAATAGCTGCCAAAATTAACACTGGTACGGGGTCTATTCGGCGCTATCCACGGGAGCGAGTGGATGTCTTGGCCAAGAGCATCCTACTTTTGAAAACCAAATGTGCAGCATCGGAGCAGAAGAAATAACGCCGCGTGCCGTAAGTTTATCAATACCAAGTATAGTGATTAGGTTATGCCAAGACGAAGAGGACGTTCGGCAGATGGACTGAAGATGAAAGTTGTTGCGTGTTAGAACGTTCAGTCAGGCTAGCCATGTCGGCTAGTAGCTTAGCTAAAGGCAGGGACAGCTAACTAGCGTTAGCTACGTTATCGAGTGCTAACGTGTGGCAGATAAACTAGGAACAGTTTATCCCAACGGGGGGGACAATATCATAAGATTGGTGAACTTTGTCATCTCCACGGTCGTCTCCTTCCTCTTGGACCTGATTCTGCATTAGGGTGAGTTTTTAATGCAATCTATTCTGTTCCCGCCGTGGATCTCTCTCTCTCTCGCACGCTCTCTCTCTTGCTCTCTCTCTCGCTCTCTCTCTCTCTCGTGCTCTCTCTCTCTCGCTCTCTCGCTCTCTTGCGCTCTCTCTCTCTCGCGCTCTCTCGGCCTCTCTCTGTCTCTCTCTCGCTCACTTGGTGTGTTGCATCGTGCAGTTTGTGACGTGTGTACTAAGCTTATAGAGTTAGATTCAAATAAGGCAAAACTGCAAATCTGCATGTCGTGCTTGAAAAATTTACCTGGCTTTAAGCTTGTTTATCAGGTTCCAGGGGTGTTTTATGCATTTTCCCTGTTACTGCCAGGTGTACGACTGTACAGGTGTATTGCCACTAAGCCTCGGGCAGCGCTATTATTTAAGAATACGTTGACTGTATCCCCAGCCTCGGGCAGCGCTATATTTAAGAATACGTTGACTGTATGCAAAAAAAAGATTTTTTTTATTAATGAACCCATTCTCTGCCACCACTTTGATCATCCTAAACCATTCTCTGCCAGTACTATAAGTCTATGGAGAGGTTCACCTTCTTTGCAGGGCTATAACTTTTTAAATTGTATTGCTAAATTGACATTACTATGGCCCATTCAACATCGATTAGCTATCGTTCAGGATGTAGGAACGTTTTACTTTTTCATTCACACATTCATACGAAAATACCGTCTAGAGTATAAATATGTTATCGTTTTCTGCAGTATTTCCTAGAACGTGAGATATAGACATAAATGCATATATTAGATTATCAAATGGCGTTTGATACCGATCAACGTTATATAAAAAATTTCAACTGTACACAATCCTAAACGTCATGACTGGTCATCTGCTGGTGACCGGAGGGGGGGGGGGGGGGGGGGTCGTTTATAATTCCGTGACCGACGTTAAATGATTTATGTAGTATGGGTGATATATAGATCAGAGAAGTTTGTATCGAAAATTATAAAGAAAAACGCTGAAACTCACAGCAGCTTCCTCGTAGTGATGGGCGATGAGAGTGGAGCAAACAGATCCCAGTTATGTGATGTGGATCGATGTGATCCAGTTCTGGTTTGTATAATACTAATAATATACGCCCAAATCATGTGGATTATTGAGTTATGGCAAATATCCATATCCACGGTGTGTGTCTTGAGTCCAGGGACAATAAACGAGTGGCCGGACGGAATAGGGAGACGCACCGGTATCACAAGAGATCCACTTCCGGTTGCAACTCACCGATCAGCCACCAGGTGGCGGTATTGAAGCGTTGCAGAGTTGTGATGGCTCCCGCAGCATATGACAAGGCTCCATGGGTGAAATATGAATTCCATGACAAAAATATGAAATATGAACTTGAAACACGCTGTACAGCGATATTGGCAGACAACGCATGGCGGGCAATAACGCTGAACAGCGATTTTGGCGGAGAATGGGTTAAAAATAAAAATAATAATAATAATTATATTAAACAATTTTAATTTAAACTTTAGCTTTAGGGGGGGGGGGGCTCGCATTTAAATCTCGCATTTCTCCTCGCACTTCTCATTTTTATTATTATTATTATTTTTTTTTTATATATATTTTTTGTATGGCTTTTGCCCCTTCATAGTTCTCTAACGTTAGTCTTTCTTTCTTCAACGCTCAATTCTATAAGCACAAAAAAAAATTAAAAATTAAAAAAAAATGTTTTTTTTTATTTTATTTTTTTTTTGCCCCCCTCTGGGTGGCGCTCTAGGCGACCGCCTATATCGCCTGTAGGAAGGTCCGCCCCTGACCGTCAGCCATGACCGGGTCAACCCTAGCGCCCTGTTGCTGTGCCACAATGAACCGCCTCTTAAAGGTTTCACTCAACACAATGTAGATGAAAGGGTTAAGGGCACTATGAATTGAAAATGGGGGACCCTGATGTAAACAAGACAAACGTCTTTCTCTGGTCTGCATCCCCTTAACAATTGTGTGTATTAAGCCGTACTGTATTGTACCCATTCTGCAATCTGTTAAATAAAGTTTTCATTAATTCATTCATTAATGCAGCTATTTGCGTATAGCCCATGCTGATGGCAATGTTGTACGCATAAAGGAAAGCAAAGGTGGGCCGGCGGACCCCTAGGTGGGCCAGCTGCAAGGTGTAGGGGGCCCAGGCCCAGCAGATGAATAACGCCAGGCATATATCCACTGCCCGTCCCGTGCTGCGGGTGGTGTCGGCATTCGTGCCTTCATCATACAGTGGCAGGAGTTGGCCGGGCTTGACGTGCCGGGACGGCTTGTACTCAACCTATTGCTATGAAATGTCTGGCCCCATGTGGCGTGGGGCTGTAACCCTTTGCCTGGAAGACTTAAGCGTGGAAAGGGGACTAACAGACCAACTCCACCGACTGCTTGGGCCAATCACCCACCCAGCCGTAATAAATGATTACAGAATCCAGAACAAAGCAATCTCACCTGAATCAAGCATGCCACCCTACCAGTAGGAGACGAATGAGTTCCTTGGGACAAACCCTGAGGGAAGCCCAAGGGAGGAAAGGCCTGCTGCAGTTCAAGTCCAAGACCAGAATAGGATGCTGGAATGTGAGAACTCTTCATCAAGCAGGAAAACTAGCACAACTAGCAAAGAAGATGAGAAGATACAATGTCAGTGTAATGGGAGTTAGTGAGTGTAGATGGAACACCTTTGGGGAAGTTACTACAGCCACAGGAGAGAGGTTTCTGTATTCAGGGAGGGAGAACAAAGAGGATCCACATATGCAAGGTGTGGGCCTAATTCTATCTAAAGATGCTGCAAGAAGCCTCCTTGATTGGGAACCAGTTTCTGAACGGATAATCACTGCCAGGTTTTTATCCAAGGGTCGAAACATCACCATCATTCAGTGCTATGCACCGACAAACTCGGCTGAAACTGAAGAAAAGGAGAAGTTTTACCAACAACTGCAAGCGAAAGTACAGAAGACCCCAAGGAGAGACATCCAGATAATCATGGGAGATATGAATGCCAAGGTTGGAAGGGACAACAGGCACTGGAAGAACACCATGGGAACAGAAGGTCTCGGAGAAATGAACGAGAATGGAACCCTCCTTGCGGATGTGGTATATTATCTAAAATAAAACATGATTTTCCCCTATTCTACACTACTGGACGATGTTTGCTGTAAGTGGTAAAAAGGAAGCCTTCAGTTGAATTCTTATATCTCCCCAAAAACATATTGCAAAAGGTTAAAAGCATGCTAAAATATTCAATAGATTATCTTAGGAAAAGTAACTAATCATTATAAATGGATATGCTAGATAATATCAAATAGAATAAAAAATTATATTGGAGGATACTGAAGTGGGCACAAGAGACCAATGGGGCAAAACTGTAGTTGAGTTAGACAGGAACACTGGTCACTTTAGCTGATAAGGTAACTTAGCTAGATACTAAAACAGATTGTGAACCCACTTTAAAGTAGGTTCTGTCAGGCTGACCTCGATAGAGTGTGATGGATAAGTTCGGTTGCCATGGAGACATGCTGGGAAGAGCAGAGTTACAGAGAATGGAGGGTTTATGACCAGCCTCAAACGAGAATCTAAGAAACAGACTCGCTGCTAAAAGCCACATGTAGATTTTCCCTCCATTTTTGGGAGACAAAGAGAAAGGCTGAATATTGGATCAAACGCTGGCATACCCACTAAAAAAACATTAATAAAATAGGAGAACCATATCATTGTTAAAGAAATAAGATTCTAGTTAATTTAGAACTAATATTTAAGACTATTACTAGCGGGAAAACCAAGTTAAACAAAATAGTGTGTTTAGAACTTAAAACAGACTGCAAAAGTAGTTTAGCCTATACCTAGAAAAAGGACAAATAAAGTAAGCAATAGATTGGAATATTCAAATACTTCTTATATTAAATTAAGGACTCAATTAGGATAAAATATGTTTAAAACGTACTAGGAACATTGTGTAAAGACTGACATAGGATGTTTAGATAAACTAGAGAGTAATATCTAGGTTTCAAGATACCAAAAAATAGACAAAACCATATTTAAAGCATCCTGTCAAACTTATATGGTTTAAATTCCAACGGACGAAACCCTCCTCTGGGACATTCAAATCAACCCCTAGGTGGTGTTATCTTGAAAACCAGAGACCCAAAATGGCCGCCGACTAGAATTCTATTGGCCAAGAGCAAACCCAGCCTTCTGCGTCATCCGAGAGGTGGGGCTTAGGTTTTTTAAACAGCGAACCCGCCGAGAGACAAGAGAACAGATGAAACGGACCAGAGACGAATGGACCACACGGTGGACGAGAGACACCATACCCCTGCAACTGACTCTGAGACGAAACCAGCAGAGCATCCTGATGCCAGCAGACAACTGCAGATTAGATAGAAATAATTCGAGTATCTGTTGATAATCTTTTTTGATTAGTTTGGATCAGCCTGAAGTCGACTTTGTCCTAGGAGCGGCTTTAGAATCCAACATTAGTATAATAGGCGTTGTTTTGTAATAAACGCTATATTCTGATTTGAGCTTTTTGTCCGTCTGAAGATTATTCAACCGCCGTCTTTTCACTTTGATCGGGTGACTTCAGCCAATAACAGATGTATAGAAACAACGCAGAGTACTCTCCTAGAATTATAGTATACCTCACGGGCCTCTGAACTCCTGTTACCATACAGACTTCTGCACTTTTAATGAACTAATCATTGGAGGGACTTTATTCCCACACAAGCCCACACAAAAAGCTACGTGGATCTCTCCCGATCTAAAGACAGAGAACCAGATCAACCATATAGCAATAACAAGAAAATGGAGAAAACTACTCTTAGATGTTAGGGTAAAGAGGGGAGCAGACATTGACTCTGACCATCACCTGCTGATAGGAGAGTTTAGACTCAAACTAGCTGTAAGGAAAAGGGAGGAAAATAGAGCACAGAGAAAATTCAACATCAGAAAACTAAGGGATCACCAGGTTAGACGGGAAGCAGGGCTTACACTTAAAAACAGATTTCAAGTACTAGCAGAAACAGGAGATGTTGAGGAACAGTGGGGAAGCTGCAAGAAGGCCCTCATTGACACTTGTGAACAGGTTTTGGGCTATAGGAAAGGTGAAAGAAAAGACTGGATTGCAGATGATACCTGGCAAGACATAGAGGAAAGGAAAAACCTTAAAAACAAGTGCAATAGGGAACCAGATATGACAAAGAAAGAAAAGTGTAGGCAAGAATACCAACAAAAGAGCAGGGTAGTGAAGAAGAAGACGAGAAGGGACAAGAGAAGATATGTTGACAACCTAGCATGTGAGGCAGAAGTAGCAGCCGGACAGAGAAACATGAAAGATCTTTACAGAATCACAAGACAACTAGCGAGGAAGAACAGAACCATTAGCCGACCAGTGAAGAATAAACAGGGACAACTCATCACACAGGAAGCCCAACAGCTGGACCACTGGAGGGAACACTTCCAGGAACTCCTAAATAGACCTCCCCCAGAAATAACACCAGAGATCAGCAGTGTACCATCAGAAGCCTTGAAGATCAACTGTGGGAGGATATCTAAGGATGAAATAACCAGAGCCATCAAAAAGATGAAGGCTGGGAAAGCACCAGGAGTTGACAACATACCCCCTGATATTCTGAAAGCTGATCCCAAAGCGACCACAGAGGTTCTATACCACCTCCTCAACAAGATCTGGGATACAGAGATAATCCCAATAGAATGGAAAACGGGCTTAATGGTCACCATTCCAAAAAGAGGAAACCTCAGTGAATGCAACAACTGGAGAGGCATAATGCTCCTGTCCGTCCCTAGCAAGGTTCTTTGTAGGATTATCTTAGATAGGATACAAGCAGCCTTAGACAGACAGTTGAGGAAAGAGCAAGCCGGTTTTAGGAAGGATAAGTCATGCACAGACCATATTGCTACTTTAAGAATTATTATCGAGCAGTGTGTTAAGTGGCAAAACTCCCTGTGCATGAATTTTGTAGACTTTGAAAAAGCCTTTGACAGCCTAGATAGGGAAGTGCTTTGGAAACTCCTAGGTCACTATGGCCTACCCTCTAAGATCATCAACCTAATAAAGAACATGTACCAGGATTTCAATGGCCGGGTGATCTGCAAGGGCAAACTGTCAGACACCTTTGCCATCACAACAGGGGTGTGGCAGGGTCGTCTTCTTTCCCCTTTGATTTTCCTCATTGCCATTGACTGGATCATGAGAAGAACAACTGAAAATCAACGGACAGGAATCCAGTGGACCTTGTTTACTCAGCTCGAGGACCTGAATTTCGCAGACGACCTTGCGCTAGTCTCTGAAAACCACACACACATGCAACAGAAGACAGATAGGTTACAGACTAACAGTGACCAGCTTGGACTCAAGATCAACACCGGAAAAACCAAGACCATGAGGTTAAATCTAAAAACACATGATCCAATCACACTGAGGGGAGAGGCCATAGAGGACGTGGAGCACTTCACCTACCTAGGGAGTAACATCAGCAGGGATGGAGGAGCAGACAGGGACATAGAGGCACGCATCAGCAAAGCACAGGTAGCATTCAGGATACTCAGGCCAATCTGGTTGTCCAAGCAACTCTCCAACAACACCAAGCTACGGATCTTCAATACCAATGTGAAGACTGTCCTGCTCTACGGCTCTGAGATGTGGAAGACTACTGAGGGCCTCACAAGCAAGATCCAGGTGTTTGTCAACAAATGCCTGCGCTTCATCCTCAAGCTGTGGTGGCCCATCAAAACCACAAATAAAGAGCTGTGGAGGATAACCAACCAGGACAGCATAGCTACCACCATCAAAAGGAGAAAGTGGAACTGGATAGGGCATACCCTTAGGAAGGACTCCAACATCACTAGACAGGCCTTGGACTACAACCCGCAGGGGAAGAGGAAAGCCGGTAGGCCGAGAAACACCTGGAGACGTTCCACACTCCAAGACCTAAAGAACATCGGAGTGAGCTGGAAAGAAGCAAAGGCCCTGGCCCAGAAGAGAGTGAGATGGAGAGCTCTGGTGGACGCCCTATGCCCCCCAACGGGGTAAAGAGGATTAAGTCAAGTAAGTCATATATCCACTGCCGTGCGGGTCACTAATGGTCTTGTTTTAGTTCACTTTCACTTTGTAGCCTAAAGTACTATACATTTGTCATAAAACACTACTTGTGCCCTACTGATAAGGATAAGCGGTCAATAAAGAAACCCACTCCCATTGCCAAAAGAAAGTCTAACATGCAAATATTTGCACACTACTGTATTACGTGGGTGGCCCATAATGGCCCCCAAAAGGTGTGAATTTGGAATTTATGTCAGATTATTCCTGGTGACAAATTCACTTTTTCCCCAAATTATCGGGATTTATTTTTCTTTTTTTGTTACAAATCAAGACAATTCATGCAATTCAAAAATTAAGAAAGAGACGAAAACAGCTTATACTTGTTACTTGATTTTTAGATGTGTTGATAATAGATGTGAAAGATGCATTGGAGACATATCCAAAGTCCATCTGACGTTTTCTTTACAGCAGATCTCAGCCTCGAGCGGCTGTGAAACAGTCTAACTATAGCCGTAAACGCATGCCTATAGTTTTCTGTTTTGACAGAGAGAAATAATGTATACTCTGAGCGTCCACAAAAATCAAATCCACCCAAAACAATATCGATACCGCGCGTGATTTAGTACTTTATTATAATTATCTTATTGATGAAGGTGGGTGACCGTGACTACAGTGGCATCATTTCAGTAAAAGCCAAGGTATGGCGAGGAGGGAGGGGGGGGGGGGGGGGGGGATAGGGGGGGGGGATTTTTTTTGTCAAATCAGTTGTGCAATAGTCACTTTTGGTGAGTTGTTTCTATACAATTCACTTATATGACATTTAGGTATGACACAGGACTACACAAGCATTTTAGTATACAAATGTGTCAACAGACTAAAGCAGGGAACCACTATTTTGCATACAAATTATGCAGAATGTAATATCATAACTGTCTATTATTTTTCTTGCAATTGAGCCAATTTTCATTAGGTACGGTTCTGAGGTGTGTGTTCAACAGAATGCAGTAACAAAAACACGTAACAAATGTAACCTCACCAGTTCCACATATTATTTCTACGCACAGTTATTGTAATGTTTGAAGGCTCATGGAGTCCCATTAAAGATACCAATTGAGCACCACAGATATCACAAATTCTTCTATGAAAGAGAGACATCGAGAGGCTTTGTATCTGACTTTTATCATCACTTACTAACGTCTTCGTATGGAATCCTTCCCCTAGACTCAGTCTGGAGGAGGGATATACCAGACTTGGAAGTAGATTTTGATTGGCAAGAAGTCTGGGCAAACGTTCGAATTGCGTCACGCAACCCGGATCATCAACAAATTAATCTTAATTATATTCATAGGACATACCTGACTCCTATAAGATTGAACAGAATGGGACTTAGACAAGATTCTCTATGTGCCTTATGTACAAATGGTGATGAGGGTACATTTATGCATATGTATTGGGATTGCCCACCTGTTAAGATATTCTGGGAAGAAGTGACCCTGCAATTATCAGAATTTTTATTTCTGAACATACCTGTACAGCCCTCTGTATTGCTGTTGAATGATGTTTCTCAGTTTGCAGCCTCTATACAGCTAAAGAGACTAGTTTTGTCCGGTCTCACAGCAGCTAAAAAGCTGATAGCATCACGATGGATTCAACCGGATAAAATGTGCCGGAAGGTATGGGTTCTTACCTATCTCGATGTGATTTATCTAGAGATATCTACAGCAAGAATTTTAGGTGTCAGTGAAATCAGCATTGCAATCTGGTTAGAAGTGGTGGAGAGAATAAAGGCTAGCATATGATTAGAAACGAATGAAAATGGATGGATTATCCAAGTGGGGGTCCTGGGGGGAAGAGCGAGCAAGAGCATATGTATGTATTGTATTGGATTGCAAGTATTAGGTATATATCTCGTAAACTAGATTTATATTGATTCAAATGGAATGTATAGTCCTGTGTTTTACGTTGGATATTTACTGTTAATGCTCGTGTGTCTAATTTTATGTCATGTTTAAAAAGATAATAAAAAAATTTAATATATATAAAAAAAATAAAAAACACGTTCACAAAATGTATGGGTTACTGAATGCTGAACTGCACTGTTATAATCACTAAGCCATTGTAACTGTGTCCCTGTATCACTTGTCTCTGCTGCCCTTTGATTAAAAAACGTCTGTATGTCCATTTTCCTTTTTTTTGTGGCATATTTCAGTTAGTCACAGTAAAAGTCACCTAGTAAAAGTGAGATAATTGACAATATCAAAACATGCTAGGGCTGTACCGAATAGTTCGAAGCTTCGTTCATAATGTTGACATTCAAATTCTAAATCAACATAAAAAAATGTAATTATAAAAAAATCAAAAAATAAATAAAGAATTTTTTATTTTACAATTTTAATTTGCCAAGGTATGGCGAGCGCCATACCTTGCCATACCAAAACAACGCACCTGCGTGACTATCATATAGAGATTCATGTGCAAATGTATTTTCTTTCACCCACCAAAAAGCGATGATATAAGTATTGTATCACTGTATTACAACTCTGCACATACATCTGATTATAGCACTCCTTTTACCTGTAGTATATATATATATCGGTAGATATCCCATAACAGTATCTCTTATATGCTGCTGGCAGTATGACTTACTACAGTGTCTTTATATCACTGTACATATTAATACTACAACTCTGTACATATATCTGATTAGCACTATTACTCAGTAGTACTCATTTATATATTGTATATCCAGTTTAATCACCTGTATAGGCTACATTGTATATTACTGTTGAACTTTACTGTTACATTTGCACTCTGGTTATGGATGCCAAACCTCTTTTCGTTGTACTGTACTTGTGCTGTATATGATGACAAGCCGGAGAAGCAAGCGTGTAACTGGAAGGCGTTCGGTTCAAATCCCGAAATAGACAAATAGAATGCGGACGGGGGACGTACACGTGTCATCCTCTTGACAACCAGCCTGTATGATTGACTTGAGACCGTTTCACAGCCAGACTGCTTCAGTGGAGTAAAGTTACTCAACGGTCAAGTCTGGGGCAGAGGCCACGTGACGTATGTAACGGGGGGAGAAATCAATACATTACTAATTTGGGAAGTTGTGTACATTATAGGCATATATATATATCACTGTAAAGGATTTGAAAATACCTATTTTTAGCATTTTTATATTTAAAAAAAAATTGCATTTTGTATTTTAGTTTGTGTATTATTGTATCTTTTTATAGTGTTTGGACATTTTTTTTGTTTTTTTTTCATGTATGAAGCACAATCTAGGGGGCCAATACAGAACCAAGCATTTCACATTGTACATGTATACTTTATATCTGACAAATAAAACAAAACTTGAACTTGAACATGCAGGACATGACATTTTAAGTTTCACCGGAGGTGAATAGCTACAACAAGTCAAGGGGATATCGTTTCTGTAATTCTGTAATCGTTGTTTCTTGTGAGTGCGCTGATGAGGTCAAACTGTCTTGACAACTTGTATGTTGTTGAAATATAGACATAAACGTGTGTGGCGATAGCCTATAAATATGCCTGTAAGACCATTACTTATTGGATTTAACCGGACTTGGTTTAATTTAGAAAAACATTGTAAGGAGCAGTGGTGCAGTGGCAAATTGACAGTAGGTCAAACGCTCCACGCGCGTGCGTGTGCGCGCGCATGCACAGTTTTTTTTTGGCTGCTCTCGTCCTGCAGCTGGATACTATTGCCTCACAGCGCGGCCGTCAGCGCGCGGCCCAGAGAGCGCCGCTGGCTCTGCGGCTCTGCAGCTGCATGCTTCTCCGGGAGTCCGGTTGGATAATGCCATGTAAAAAGCGATTGCGCGTACTTCAGCCTCAGTGACCGAGGTATAACGCCGTTATACCGAGTTATACCAGCACTGCACCACTGAAGACTGGGTGGAGAATTTAAGTCACAATGATATAATTGAAATCAGAATTAAATACTATAAAACTGACATATGCCTATTAGGTAGCGGTGGCCTAAAGGTTAGAGAAGCGGGTTGGAATAATAATAATTCATAAAGTGAATGAATAAGTATCTCCCGTCCCTCAATACCAACCGCTGAAGTGCCTTTGAGCAAGGCACAATTAACAACCCGACTACTCCAGTGTATTACTCATGCAGTGTTTGTACTCAGGTCGACTCGTACTGCAGCTCCCATGGAACTGTGAATGTGAAGCAAGGCGTTGCTGAAAAAGAGCATCCGTGCATATTGCGATCCTACCCTGTTTTAAAGGTTATAAACAGACCCTACCCTGCAAATAAGATAGATAGATAGAAACTTTATTGCCATTTCTGTTAGGGTTTGAAACCGACCTCAAACGCACGGCACAGACAGGAAGTTCAGAGTTAGCCAAATAAAAGCAGAGTGTTTAATGCTGTACTGAGAGCCTGAAGCTGGTGCAGAACAACAGCCTGCTGATACCCCTGGGTAGTCTGCTGGGTGGCCAGAGTGTCAATGGCATCCAGAATAAGCTGGACCTCGGCCCGGAGGTCCTGTAAAGCAGCCGCAGCCGCACCCAACTGTTGGGTGTGGTCGTTGACCAACTCGATCTGGACCGCCAACGCTGCCCTGACCCTGTCTGTGTCGGCTGAGGTCGTCATGGTCGGGTCGTAATGTTAGGGTTTGAAACCGACCTCAAACGCACGGCACAGACAGGAAGTTCAGAGTTAGCCAAATACTAGGGTGTGGGAAGTTGAAGGAAGAGGCGAATCAATAACGCGCGTGACAGGTCCTTCAGTGACTTCCTACTTTATTCATTCACAGAATCAACCCCGTACACACACCTACTACTCCCCTATATCTCCTCCCCTGTGACGCGTCAACTCTGGCGTGAAAGACTCCCTTAATGTGACACCACACAGGCCCCCCCCGAACACCCAGAGTAGACATACCCTGCAACCCCAACCCATACCAAAAAAAAACCCAAAGTACTCAGCCCCCGTAGGAGGCCTGACTACCCGACCATAACGACTGCGCTTAACAGTCAGGGGGGAAGGGGGAAGGGCACGAGCCGGCGGCCGTCCGCGCCGGCGGCGAGGCTGGACTGGGGGAGAGTCCGGGGCTGCTGCCGGGGTAGAGGCAGACATGGGCCGCAAACTTGCGGCAGGAGTGGGGTTGGGTGGACGGCCGCGCCGTCGGGGCTGAGCCAGCTCCACCGGCCTGTCCGGGTCCACGTGTGCAGGCTTCAAACGGTCCACCGATATCCGCTCCTGAAGCCCCCCTCTGTCCACCATAAAGCTCTTGGGTCCCGCTTCCAGGACCCGGAAGGGCCCATCGTATGGAGCCTGGAGTGGAGATCGGTGGGCATCGCGGCGGATGAACACGTACAGGGCTGACATCAAGTCCTTGGGGATGTAGGACAGGGGAAAACAGTGATGTGCGGGCACGGGAGCGAAAGTGCTGGCGGCGTCTCGGATGGCCAAGCGATGAGTCGCAGCTGACCAGGGGGCTGTGGCACCTGGGAGGAACTCCCCAGGGACTCTCAGCGGCTGACCCAACACGAGCTCAGCCGAAGATGACTGCAGATCCTCCTTTGGGGCCGAGTGCAGGCCTAGCATGACCCACGGCAAACGGTCAACCCAATTACTGTCCGTAAGAGCCGCCCGGAGAGCAGCCTTCATAGTGCGGTGGAAACGCTCACAGAGACCATTTGCCTGCGGGTTGTATGCCACGGTGCGGTGGAGTTTCACCCCCAAACTCTCCGCCACGGCGCTCCACAACTCTGACGTGAACTGGGGCCCTCTGTCCGAAGTTAGATCTGCAGGGGTACCGAAACGGGCCACCCAGGTGGAGATGAACGCCCGAGCCACGTCCGCCGATGTAGTGGATGACAGGGGCACAGCCTCCGGCCACCTGGTGGTCCTGTCCACCATGGTCAGCACGTGAGTGAACCCCTGGGAGGGGGGCAGCGGGCCCACCAGGTCCACGTTAACATGATCAAAACGTCTCTCCGGGATGAGAAATGGCCCGAGCGGGGCCTTAGTGTGCCGATGCACCTTGGCGCGCTGGCACGCTACACAAGAGGCAGCCCACCCCTTGACGTCCTTCCTGAGGCCCGGCCAGACGAACCTAGCCCCCACCAGCTTAACTGATGCCTTCACCCCCGGGTGCGACAAAGCATGTATAGCATCGTAAATGCGGCGGCGCCAGCCAGCGGGGACCATCGGGCGAGGTCGGCCTGTGGAGACATCGCAGAGGAGCGTGGCCTTACTGTCCTGGAACACCACATCCTCCAGTCTCAGTCCTGTCGTGGCTGTCCTGAATGCCTGGATGTCCATGTCCGTGCACTGGTCAACTGCCATGGCTGCGTAGTCCACACCCAGGTGTACAGTGTTGACCCGCACTCTGGAGAGGCAGTCAGCCACCAGGTTGTCCTTGCTGCAGCACATGCTGCAGGTCCGTGGTAAATTCCGAAATGGCGGACAGTTGGCGCTGCTGCCGTGCCGACCATGGTTCCGTGGTCTTAGCCATGGCAAAGGTCAGAGGCTTGTGGTCCACGAAAGCGGTGAACTCCCGGCCCTCCAACAGGAACCTAAAATAACGTGTGGTGAGGAAAAGGGCCAGCAGCTCCCTGTCAAACGTGCTGTATTTCCTCTCGTTGTCCCGCAGTGTCCTGCTGAAAAAGGCCAGAGGCTGCCAGGCGCCAGCCACCCACTGATCACACACCGCCCCCACAGCATAGTCCGAGGCATCGGTCGTGAGGGCTATTGGAGCGGCCGGGTACGGGTGGGCCAGCATAGTAGCGTTAGCGAGAGCAGCCTTAGCACTATCAAACGCCTGGACCCTCTCAGGGGACCAGTCCACCTCCTGATTGTCCTTCTTGCCCCTTAGTGCCTCGTACAGGGGGTGCATCAAGAGAGCCGCTCCTGGTATGAATCGGTTATAAAAATTTACCATACCGAGGAACTCCTGTAGGGGCTTGATGGTGCGAGGACGTGGGAAGGCAGTGATCGCCTCCACCTTGGTGGGCAGAGGCACAGCTCCCTGTGAAGAGATGTGATGGCCCAGGAAGTCTATGTCTGGCCGGCCGAACTGACACTTGGCTGGGTTAACAATCAGCCCATGTTCATTCAGCCGCTGAAACAGCTGTCGGAGGTGCAAACAATGCTCTTCAGCAGATGTGCTGGCCACCAGGATGTCGTCTAAATACACAAACAAAAATGACAACCCTCGCAGCACAGAGTCCATCAACCGCTGGAAGGTCTGCGCTGCCCCCTTGAGTCCGAAAGGCATCCTTAAAAACTCGAAAAGTCCAAACGGGGTAATAACGGCGGTCTTGGGCACGTCTCTGGGATGGACTGGCACCTGGTGGTAGCCCCGCACCAAATCCACCTTGGAGAAAATGGTGGTCCCGGCCAGGTGAACAGAAAAGTCCTGGATGTGCGGGACAGGGTAGCGGTCATGATCCGTGGCACTATTGAGGCGCCGGAAATCTCCACACGGGCGCCACTTCCCATCAGCCTTCGGAACCATATGCAAAGGCGAGGCCCACGGGCTGTCGGAGCGCCGCACAATGCCGAGCTGCTCCATTGTGTCAAACTCCCCTTTAGCGATGGCCAGTTCAGCGGCGTCAAGGCGGCGTGCGCGTGCGAAAACTGGCGGACC
This sequence comes from Notolepis coatsorum, assembly GCF_963971535.1. Taxonomy (NCBI): domain Eukaryota; kingdom Metazoa; phylum Chordata; class Actinopteri; order Aulopiformes; family Paralepididae; genus Notolepis; species Notolepis coatsorum. The sequence continues at coordinate 107,046,303 of NC_140178.1, read as the reverse complement.
GGCCGTGGGGATATAATGCTCCACCCCATGTTTTGCGACCATAGCAGAAAACGTGGGCACAGTCAGAGCGGGGAAATCAGCGAGAAGCCGCTGGTACACGTCCCCCGTGATGAGGATGTTGGCGAGGGCGAGCCGCCCCCCCCCCCCCCCCCCCCCCCCCCCCCCAAGAGTGCAGGGGTAAGTGGCAAATGACACCGCGTCAATTAAGTGACGGTTCGCCACATCCACCAAAAGTCTATGAGCACATAAAAAATCTGCGCCCAGTATAGGCATTGACACAGAAGCAATTACAAAATCCCAATTAAAAGCATGTCCATTGAAACAAACAGTCACTGACCTGGTGCAGAAGGTGCGAATCGGAGTTCCATTGGCGGCGTCCAGCGGGGGGCCGTGACTGCCACTCAAGCCGTCCGCAGCTGAAGCTGGCAGGATACTCCGCTGGGCTCCCGAATCCACCAGCAAGCGCCTACTGGACAACGTGTCCTTAATGAACAGCAGCCTCGTCGTGTCGCCAGCACTCACAGCTGCTAATGAGCGCCGGCTCTGGCATTTCCCTGGCCGGAAAAAGAGCAAGGCTGCTCACATCGCCTGGCTTTGGCACCATAACGCCGATGAAAAAAACAAAGTTCATTCTCCCTCCGGCGATCCGATACCACAGCTCCCGTCATCTCCCCCGCCGGCAGCGCAGCGTTAACGTTAACGCTGTAGTGGCGGGTTGCCAGCAATATTCTGTCAGCCTCTTCTGCCATCCCCCGATAATCCTTGGCTCTCACGAGCGGCGAGCTGGCCAAGGCAGTGCGTACTGGAGGTGGGAGCTGACGCAGAAATAACTGTATAAACAAAAATGATGCGTCACCTGAGCCGAGCAACGCCAACATGTTCTCCATGAGCTCGGTTGGTTTACTGTCACCTAAACCGTTCAGTGACAACAGGCGCTCCGCCCGCTCCGTATCTGACAGCTGAAACAGCCGTAACAGCTGTTGTTTGAGAGCGGCGTATTTCCCCATGGCCAGCGGCTCTCGTAAAAATCCCATGACGCGACGGGTGGTCTGTGCATCCAATGCAGCGACGACATGATAGTATTTCGTGTCGTCCACTGTGACACCTCGCAGATGGAATTGAGCCTCGACATGTTGGAACCATGGGTCCGGGTCGTGCTGCCAAAACTCAGGCAACTTGACAGACACCGCAGCTGCCACCGCAGCGGGCCGAACAGCGTTTTCTTCGTTATCACTCATAATAATAATAACAATAATAATAATAATCCAACGATCAGGGTCACCAATGTGGGAAGTTGAAGGAAGAGGCGAATCAATAACGCGCGTGACAGGTCTTTCAGTGACTTCCTACTTTATTCATTCACAGAATCAACCCCGTACACACACCTACTACTCCCCTATATCTCCTCCCCTGTGACGCGTCAACTCTGGCGTGAAAGACTCCCTTAATGTGACACCACAAGGGCGTATTTATTTACAGAGTCACAAAAGGGGTAAAGTAACAATTATGAAACAACAAGGGAGACTGCCATCGGCAGAGTTCTCTGCGGCTCTGCAGATCCTCCTGGTGATAGCGGTGGGGAATCGGTATTTGACGTTGTAGCGGCTCTGCAGATACTCCCAGCTTTAACTCGAGGTGGAAAACAGAGAGGGAGAGAGATATCAATAACAGTCCAACGAAACACAGAGGCAGTGTGGTTCCCTCCTCCCTTAGCTGTGTCCAGAACCAATGAACAGTGACAATCTTCAGTGTTCTCCACAACACACAAGTTAGCTGAGTTTAGTGCAAACAGAAATGATATCTTCAGTGTCTCTTCTAAACACACACTTCAACTGAGTCCAGTGCAAGCAAAAATGATAATCTTCGGTGTTCGTCACACACACAGACAGAATAATCCAGAGGGGTTTGGTTCCAACTCACCCAAGCGCAAACGCGTAAAGCGGGTAAACGAGGCGCAGCTCCAAACGGGGAACAAGGTTCTCATCAGCGGATCTCCACAGAAAGTCCTGGAGGGAAAGTAGACGAGGCACAGCAACGGGGAAAAAGCAGGCAAAAGCAGTTGTATTCCAAAGCAGTAATACTCAAAACGACCCGACCCCGAATGACAGAAAGTCCGAGCATATGAAGCCTCTGGAGCGCTGATTAGAACACACATCAGGTGCGTGATGGTAATTGATACTTGACCTAGAAGTGTGCGTTAGGCAACGGACCAATCGTCACAGCACCCCAAGAAGCGTGTGGCGGGGAATGAACCAATCCTCACAATTTCAACACTGTTGATTTGGATTTGTCTTGGTGCCACATACAGTACAGACAATGTTAAAAACATACAATATAAAAACACAAGAATACAATCCCCACAATAAAAAGTTTTACACAAACAATTAAAAAGAAAAAATGCTACAGTACCTAAAATAAATATGTACTGTTTTTAAACCGGGATGTCCTGCACCTGAGACTTTGGAGTCTTCTGCCAGAGGGAAGGGGGTTAAAGAGGTCGTAAGCAGGGTGAGAAGGGTCCCTGATCACCTTTTCCAGAGGGGGGACGTCTGGGGAGGGGAGCTCACAGCCGATGATTTTTGACGCTGTGCGTACAGTTCGTTCTAAAGGTTATAAACAGACCCTACCCTGGTAAATAAAGGTTATAAACAGACCCTACCCTGGTAAATAAAGGTTATAAACAGATCCTACTCTGGTAAATATAGATACAAAATAAAATAACGGTGGGGTTTCATTGCATATTTTAAATACACATATCCCCAAGAACACGAGCACAAGCATGACATTCTTGCAACAAAGTAATGCATTTTTAAAACATTTCAAATGACTTGTAACCGAGTGGCTTTTAACCGGAGACCACGGGCAGTGGCACTAAGCAGGTGCACCTAACGGGTCAGAGACCGACTCATCGGTAGTTTACACATTTAAAATGTTTTTGAATAATGTTCTCTTGACAAGTTTACTTGAAGGGTCGGGAAGGCCAATGGTTTCATGGAAAAGCCAAACCATGGTGATGATGACACCGTCGAGGTTAATCCAGAGAGAAAGGACATGGTAACCAGTCTGAAGACATGAGGGTCAACCTCCAGCCTCCACTCAGGTGCCACGCCTGGCCCATGAAGAATGATCAGGCGTGAAGGACGAGATGACCAGCCAAACCAACCAAC
>NC_140178.1:106993136-107040636 GCF_963971535.1 Notolepis coatsorum | reverse complement strand
GATGGCGTCTCTTCGCCCCGGTCCCCTGGGACCCCTTTGTTCTGCGCTGCCCGTCTGCAGCACCCCCGAGGAGGAGGAAGAGGATCTCCGTGCCTGGAGTAGGACACCGTCTTCACTCTCTAATTCTCTACGGGAGGTTTTCCAGTGTTCCCACTCCAGACGTCAAGCCGGCGCGTCAACGCTCCCTATTTCCACGGGAGGATGGCGCCTCTTCCCCCCGGCCCCGCTGTCGGGCCCCTGTCTCCGTGCCCGGCCCCCGCTGTCGGGACCCTGTCCCCGTGCCAGGCCCCCGCCGTCGGGCCCCTGTCTCCGTGTCCGGCCCCCGCTGTCGGGACCCTGTCCCCGTGCCAGGCCCCCGCCATCGGGCCCCTGTCCCCGTGCCAGGCCCCCGCCGTCGGGCCCCTGTTCCCGTGCCAGGCCTCCGCCGTCGGGCCCCTGTCCCCGTGCCCGGCCTCCGCCGTCGGAACCCTGTCCTCATCCCTGTAAGCAGCTCTGGCCCTCGCCCTGTCCTAGGCCTTAACCCTGTTCTCTGTCCCTGTCTCCAGCCCGCCTCTCCGGGCCTCTGTCCCTGTCCCCCTCTCCAGTGCCCCTGGTCCTGGCCCTGACACTTAGCCCTGGTCCTTAGCCCTGGCCCTTAGTCCCTTAGCCTGTTCGCCTCTTAAAGGCACCAAGTTCATGGACAGACAGACAGACAGACATAGGCTACATTAAATAGTAGTAAATGAATAGATGCTTGTTTTATTTCTATGTCTGCACGTTATGCATTGCTTTTATTCTGTTCTGTTCATTTTATGCCTATGTCTATTTTACTGTTGTGGAGTACTTTGGGCTGCAATTCTTGTGGTGCTATACAAATATAGTGTATTATTCGTATTCATATTGTTCTTGTTCTTATTCTTAGTAGTAGTAGTAGTAGTATAGTAGTAGTAGTAGTAGTAGTAGTAGTAGTAGTAGTAGTAGTAGTAGTAGTAGTAGTAGTAGTAGTAGTAGTAGTAGTAGTAGTAGTAGTAGTAGTAGTAGTAGTAGTAGTAGTAGTAGTGGTAGTAGTAGTAGTAGTAGTAGTAGTAGTAGTAGTGCATGTCATGTATGTCATAAATGTCTTGATGAATTTAAAATGGGGGACCCTGATGTAAACAAGACGAAAGTCTTTCTCTGGTCTGCATCCCCTTAACAATTGTGTGTATTGAGCCGTACTGTATTATACCCATTCTGCAATCTGTTAATAAAGTTTTCAATCAATCAATCAATCAAATAGTAGTAGAGATAGATAGATAGATAGATAGATAGATAGATAGATAGATAGATAGATAGAGAGAGAGAGAGAGAGAGAGAGAGAGAGAGAGAGAGAGAGAGAGAGAGAGAGAGAGAGAGAGAGAGAGAGAGAGGGGGATGGATGGATGGATGGATGGATGGATGGATGGATGGATGGATGGATGGATGGATGGATGGATGGATGGATGGATGGATGGATGGATGGATGGATGGATGGATAGATAGATAGATAGATAGATAGATAGATAGATAGACAGACAGACAGACAGACAGACAGACAGACAGACAGACAGACAGACAGACAGACAGACAGACAGACAGACAGACAGACAGACAGACAGACAGACAGACAGATAGAGATACCGATAGATAGATAGATAGATAGATAGATAGATAGATAGATAGATAGATAGATAGATAGATAGATAGATAGATAGATAGATAGATAGATAGATAGATAGATAGATAGATAGATAGATAGATGGATGGATGGATGGATGGACGGACGGACGGACGGACGGACGGGCGGACGGACGGACGGACGGACGGACGGACGGACGGACGGACGGACGGACGGACGGACAGACAGACAGACAGACAGACAGACAGACAGACAGATAGATAGATAGATAGATAGATAGATAGATAGATAGATAGATAGATAGATAGATAGATAGATAGATAGATAGATAGATAGATAGATAGATAGATAGATAGATAGATAGACAGACAGATAGACAGATAGATAGACAGACAGACAGACAGATAGACAGATAGACTGACAGACAGACAGATAGATAGATTATAATTATGCCACATCAATGTGGAACGCCCTACCCAAAGCTGTAAATGTAAAGGAATGTGAATCCCTACCAACATTCAAAACCGCTCTTAAAGAGCACCTACGGGAGGATGCAATTCGAAACTGGCCACCGTAAATGCCCAAACTGTGAGGATTCGCCTGTTCCCTGGACCTTTATTCCCTGTCTCCTCACCTCACCAGCCCCCACCCTTGCGAGCATTTTCCCTGCCTCCTACTCTTCACCAGCCCCCACCCTTGTGAGAACTTTTGCCTGCCTCCTACTCTTCACCAGCCCCCACCCTTGGACATTCTGTTCCTCTACCTTCACGCACCTGTTGGGAGTTTGCAATCACCTCGGGAGAGTACATAGGTTGCAGACTCCCCTCCAGTCCTTGTCGGGTCGTTCTGTATCTGTGTCTGTGTTCATGGAGTTTTGTGTTCATGGAGTTCTGTGTTCATGGAGTTCTGTACGTTACCATCCTGTACGTCACCATCACCTGCCGCGTCTCCGGCGTGAGACGACGGCCCAGCCATCACCACCTGTCGCCGGTTGCCTGGAGTGGGACACCGTCTTCGCTCTCTAATTCTCTACGGGAGGTTTTCCAGTGTTCCCACTCCAGACGTCAAGCCGGCGCGCATCGCTCCCTATTTCCACGGGAGGATGGCGTCTCTTCGCCCCGGTCCCCTGGGACCCCTTTGTTCTGCGCTGCCCGTCTGCAGCACCCCCGAGGAGGAGGAAGAGGATCTCCGTGCCTGGAGTGGGACACCATCTTCGCTCTCTAATTCTCTACGGGAGGTTTTCCAGTGTTCCCACTCCAGACGTCAAGCCGGCGCGCATCGCTCCCTATTTCCACGGGAGGATGGCGTCTCTTCGCCCCGGTCCCCTGGGACCCCTTTGTTCTGCGCTGCCCGTCTGCAGCACCCCCGAGGAGGAGGAAGAGGATCTCCGTGCCTGGAGTAGGACACCGTCTTCACTCTCTAATTCTCTACGGGAGGTTTTCCAGTGTTCCCACTCCAGACGTCAAGCCGGCGCGTCAACGCTCCCTATTTCCACGGGAGGATGGCGCCTCTTCCCCCCGGCCCCGCTGTCGGGCCCCTGTCTCCGTGCCCGGCCCCCGCTGTCGGGACCCTGTCCCCGTGCCAGGCCCCCGCCGTCGGGCCCCTGTCTCCGTGTCCGGCCCCCGCTGTCGGGACCCTGTCCCCGTGCCAGGCCCCCGCCATCGGGCCCCTGTCCCCGTGCCAGGCCCCCGCCGTCTGGCCCCTGTTCCCGTGCCAGGCCTCCGCCGTCGGGCCCCTGTCCCCGTGCCCGGCCTCCGCCGTCGGAACCCTGTCCTCATCCCTGTAAGCAGCTCTGGCCCTCGCCCTGTCCTAGGCCTTAACCCTGTTCTCTGTCCCTGTCTCCAGCCCGCCTCTCCGGGCCTCTGTCCCTGTCCCCCTCTCCAGTGCCCCTGGTCCTGGCCCTGACACTTAGCCCTGGTCCTTAGCCCTGGCCCTTAGTCCCTTAGCCTGTTCGCCTCTTAAAGGCACAGTGCCGCATTTTTCCATATTTCCTTGACTCTAGTGTTTTTGTGTTTTCCCTTAACTAGTGTTTTTGTGTTTTCCCTTAAAGGGACTGTGCCGCTTTTTGTTCTATAATAAATATTTGCCCTGTTTTGGCTTACTCTAATACCTGTCTTGTGTTGTGCGATTGGGGTCGGTTACAAACCATAACAGTACGACCCGACCCGTCGACGACCCCAGCCAGCACAGACAGTGTATGTGAGTTAGCCCCTGTTAGTTCCCTCTAGTTCCCCTGTTAGTTCCCCTGTTAGTTCCCCTGTTGACTCCCCTGTTAGCTCCCCTGTTAGCCTCGTTAGCTCCCCTGTTAGCTACCCTGTTCCCCACAGCTAGGACTGTCCTTCCAGCTAGCTTGTTGTCCTTTGCTAGTCCAGCCCTGTCTGCTAGCCTAGCTCCGGCAGCTAGCGCAGCCTCTATGCTAATGTAGCAGTACAGCTAGCATAGGCCCTGTAGCTAGCAATGCTCTGGCAGCTACCCAGTCCCTCTGCTAGCCCCACTTTAGGTGTAGCTTCCCCTGCTAGCAGGGCCCAGTTTTTTTTTGTTTGTTGCCTTGTCTTGTCCTCTGCCCCGTCATGTTAGTGTTCTAACCGTCATGTTAGTGTTCTGACCGTCATGTTAGTGTTCTGCCCCGTCATGGTAGTGTTTCGGTCGCCCGGTGGCTCCCGTGGAGGGGGAGGTACTGTGAGGATTCGCCTGTTCCCTGGACCTTTATTCCCTGTCTCCTCACCTCACCAGCCCCCACCCTTGCGAGCATTTTCCCTGCCTCCTACTCTTCACCAGCCCCCACCCTTGTGAGAACTTTTGCCTGCCTCCTACTCTTCACCAGCCCCCACCCTTGGACATTCTGTTCCTCTACCTTCACGCACCTGTTGGGAGTTTGCAATCACCTCGGGAGAGTACATAGGTTGCAGACTCCCCTCCAGTCCTTGTCGGGTCGTTCTGTATCTGTGTCTGTGTTCATGGAGTTCTGTGTTCATGGAGTTCTGTGTTCATGGAGTTCTGTACGTTACCATCCTGTACGTCACCATCACCTGCCGCGTCTCCGGCGTGAGACGACGGCCCAGCCATCACCACCTGTCGCCGGTTGCCTGGAGTGGGACACCGTCTTCGCTCTCTAATTCTCTACGGGAGGTTTTCCAGTGTTCCCACTCCAGACGTCAAGCCGGCGCGCATCGCTCCCTATTTCCACGGGAGGATGCGTCTCTTCGCCCCGGTCCCCTGGGACCCCTTTGTTCTGCGCTGCCCGTCTGCAGCACCCCCGAGGAGGAGGAAGAGGATCTCCGTGCCTGGAGTGGGACACCGTCTTCGCTCTCTAATTCTCTACGGGAGGTTTTCCAGTGTTCCCACTCCAGACGTCAAGCCGGCGCGCATCGCTCCCTATTTCCACGGGAGGATGGCGTCTCTTCGCCCCGGTCCCCTGGGACCCCTTTGTTCTGCGCTGCCCGTCTGCAGCACCCCCGAGGAGGAGGAAGAGGATCTCCGTGCCTGGAGTGGGACACCGTCTTCGCTCTCTAATTCTCTACGGGAGGTTTTCCAGTGTTCCCACTCCAGACGTCAAGCCGGCGCGTCATCGCTCCCTATTTCCACGGGAGGATGGCGCCTCTTCCCCCCGGCCCCGCTGTCGGGCCCCTGTCCCCGTGCCAGGCCCCCGCCGTCGGGCCCCTGTCTCCGTGCCCGGCCCCCGCTGTCGGGACCCTGTCCCTGTGCCAGGCCCCCGCCGTCGGGCCCCTGTCCCCGTGCCAGGCCCCCGCCGTCGGGCCCCTGTTCCCGTGCCCGGCCTCCGCCGTCGGAACCCTGTTCTCATCCCTGTAAGCAGCTCTGGCCCTCGCCCTGTCCTAGGCCTTAACCCTGTTCTCTGTCCCTGTCTCCAGCCCGCCTCTCCGGGCCTCTGTCCCTGTCCCCCTCTCCAGTGCCCCTGGTCCTGGCCCTGACACTTAGCCCTGGTCCTTAGCCCTGGCCCTTAGCCTTAGTCCCTTAGCCTGTTCGCCTCTTAAAGGCACAGTGCCGCATTTTTCCATATTTCCTTGACTCTAGTGTTTTTGTGTTTTCCCTTAAAGGGAATGTGCCGCTTTTTGTTCTATAATAAATATTTGCCCTGTTTTGGCTTACTCTAATACCTGTCTTGTGTTGTGCGATTGGGGTCGGTTACAAACCATAACACAAACCCCCCACCACCTCCTAATAGACAGTCTCCTCCCCACCGCATGTATATATTCTCTCCCCGCCGTATGTATATTTCTCTCCCACCCACCCACCCTGTTGACAGAATCCGGCTATAGGGCGACAATAATGTGGTCAAGAGGCATGGTTTCTATCTTTAGCCTTTAACTGCCGTGGTTTATTCATTCACATGGTATGAGCAGCAGTTCTAGAGTTCTCCTCTCACTGAGAGGCTGGGGGGAAAGAGGTAGAATAGGAGGAGACATCTCTATTTATACTCGCCACCTGGTGGTGTCTTGAGTGGCTCCGCCTAGCGCGCCCTCTAGTGGAAACAGTTATATATACAGTTAAGGCCCTCCCATAGTCGAGCAGACTGTACACAGAGCAGACTCCGCGGAGGTCCGCGCGGACTCTTTGAGCTTTTGATCTCAGCGGACGTCCGCGCGTCAGAAAATAGGAGCTTCGCACTTTGCACTCTGCTGTGGGTCTGCTTTGACTCCCTTTGAGTCCGCGCGGACCTCCGCGGAGTTGCTCTGTGTACAGTCTGCTCGACTATGGGAGGGCCTTTAGACAGTTACTAACAATCCTACATAGAACCTCTGACTTCAACACACCCCCTCCAAATGTACAGTCTCCACCCCACCGTATGTATATTTCTCTCCCCACCCGCACCCACCCCCTCTTAATGTACAGTCCCCTCCCCATCATATGATATGTATATACTCTGTCAGGATCTATGGGTAACAGTACTGTATATTTGAATACCGTTTATGTCACAAATGTATCAGTACTAAATACCTGTATGTCCCTATGCCATAAATGTCATGTATGTTGTGTATGTCATAAATGTCGATATGAATTGAAAATGGGGGACCTGAACAAGACAAACGTCTTTCTCTGGTCTGCATCCCCTTAACAATTGTATGTATTGAGCCGTACTGTATTGTACCCATTCTGCAATCTGTTAAATAAAGTTTTCATTCATTCATTCATTCATTCATAGACAGACAGACAGACAGACAGACAGACAGACAGACAGACAGATAGATAGATAGATAGATAGACAGACAGACAGTTATCACAGTATAGTCCATGTGTATAGGATGATGTGTGTTTGACCTGGTGACAGATGGCTCGCAGGCCAGTGACAGGGAGGAGTCTGGGCACCACAACAGCCCCACTAGCAGCACTTGTTCTTGGGGAAGGAAGCGGAAATAAACGTCGCTACTATAACGTCCCCTAAACCCTGGCCAGGCTGCCGAGGCTCATTCGGGTGTAGTGTAAGTAAGGCGAAAAAACCAGACGTTTATCTTTCTTTTTTTTTAACCCCCCATCCCCAGAAGACACGAAGGAGTGGATAATAATAACGCAAAACACGGCGAACCCAAACAAAGAGGTGCCGTCGTCTCATCTGGATCATAATTCTGGAGTGGTGGTGAGTTCTCCCTCGGCTCGTCCGGTTCACGTAACAAAAGTTATTACTCTCTTTTCTTCTTCTGACGACGCCAGCTCGCTCGCTGCTAGGCTAACAGTGGGGGGTGAGATATAGCTAATAACACAACAGCTTGCGATATGAAAAATGTGTTTTCTTTTTTTGGGGGGGTGGGGGGGGGGCATATTGCTAGTAGCGACGAACTGGCTTCTTCTTCTAGGCCTCGTGATGACGTTGACTGACAGCTCTGTTGGAGCAAATGGGTGCAATAATAATGTTGACGATACACCCGCCGTGATTGTTGTCTTTTTTTAGGAGGATAAGATTGATGGACGATAAGCTGCCTGGCTAGCAGCTGGCTTAGCTTCAGTTAGCATCGAGCTAGCAGCTGGCTTAGCTTCAGTTAGCCTCGAGCTAGCAGCTGGCTGGCTTCAGTTAGCCTCGAGCTAGCAGCTGGCTGGCTTCAGTTAGCCTCGAGCTAGCAGCTGGCTGGCTTCAGTTAGCCTCGAGCTAGCAGCTGGCTGGCTTCAGTTAGCCTCGAGCTAGCAGCTGGCTGGCTTCAGTTAGCCTCGAGCTAGCAGCTGGCTGGCTTCATTTAGCCTCGAGCTAGCCTCTGGCTGGCTTCAGTTAGCCTCGAGCTAGCAGCTGGCTGGCTTCAGTTAGCATCGAGCTATCAGCTGGCTGGCTTCAGTTAGCCTCGAGCTAGCAGCTGGCTGGCTTCAGTTAGCCTCGAGCTAGCAGGTGGCTGGCTTCAGTTAGCCTCGAGCTAGCAGCTGGCTGGCTTCAGTTAGCCTCGAGCTAGCAGCTGGCTGGCTTCAGTTAGCCTCGAGCTAGCAGCTGGCTGGCTTCAGTTAGCCTCGAGCTAGCAGCTGGCTTAGCTTCATTTAGCCTCGAGCTAGCAGCTGGCTTAGCTTCAGTTAGTTTCAAGTTTCTTTATTAGTTGTCATACAGAATACTTTGCATGAAATGTTTCTTTCTGTGTTGCTCCTGAGAGTGCTAGATAATAATAAGATAGTATAGAATAAGTATAAAATAGAAAGTAAAGTACGTAAACAAGTGTAAACAACAAAATTGTTCAGTGTATCTGTATGTACAGCTGGTACAAAAATGGTGAGGTATAGCTTAGCTTGTGGTGCCACCTTGTAGTGGTGTGGTGCAATAAGGAATGAGAATGATGTGCAATTTCCTTACCAATAATATAAATATAAAGTGGGTGCTACAGTGTGTTGTTTATTTAAGTGAGTGTATGTGCGCTGTGGGTGTGTTGATGGTTTGCTTATTGTTCATTGAGCATCCTGATGGCCTGGGGATAGAAGCTCCTTCTGAGTCTCTCTGTGCTTGCCATGAGACTCCGGTATCGCTTGCCTGACCACAGCAGTTCAAAGAGGCAGTTGTTTGGGTGGCTGGAGTTTTTGATTATTCTCTTAGCCTTGCCCATGCACCGCTTGTTGTAAATGTCTTGGAGAGTGGGAAGCCCACCTCCAATTGTGCGTTCGGCTGAACGGGCTACTCTCTGTAGTCTGCTGCGGTCTTGTGCAGTGCTATTCCCAAACCAGGAGGTGATAGTTAGCATCGAGCTAGCAGCTGGCTGGCTTCAGTTAGCCTCGAGCTAGCAGCTGGCTGGCTTCAGTTAGCCTCGAGCTAGCAGGTGGCTGGCTTCAGTTAGCCTCGAGCTAGCAGCTGGCTGGCTTCAGTTAGCCTCGAGCTAGCAGCTGGCTGGCTTCAGTTAGCCTCGAGCTAGCAGCTGGCTGGCTTCAGTTAGCCTCGAGCTAGCAGCTGGCTGGCTTCAGTTAGCCTCGAGCTAGCAGGTGGCTGGCTTCAGTTAGCCTCGAGCTAGCAGCTGGCTGGCTTCAGTTAGCCTCGAGCTAGCAGCTGGCTGGCTTCAGTTAGCCTCGAGCTAGCAGCTGGCTGGCTTCAGTTAGCCTCGAGCTAGCAGGTGGCTGGCTTCAGTTAGCCTCGAGCTAGCAGCTGGCTGGCTTCAGTTAGCCTCGAGCTAGCAGCTGGCTGGCTTCAGTTAACCCGGTAGTGATTCAACTGGATATAGAATATATAAATGAGTACTACTGAGTACTGAGTAATAATAGTGCTAATCAGATGTATACAAAGTTGTAGTAATATGTACAGTGATACAGGTATAACGACACAATGGTAGTAGTAAGTCATACTGACCAGCAGCGTGACTAGTATCTAAGGGATGTATAGAATCGACTACAGGTATGTAAAAGGATTATATACAGGTATGTACACACAGGTGTGGGTAAATATATATACAGTATACACTACAGCATTATTGTTCATGCTATCCAATCCAATTATATGCAGGTGTATAAGTACATATAGAAGGGTTATATGCAGGCAGCAGTTTGCCTTTGAGAACCAATGGTTCTCGAGCCGTAACGGCACATGGGGCAGGAGCCTATCTCCTGTTTCCGTAGCGTGAGGCGGCTTGATGTACAAGTACACCCCTTGGACATGACGCTAGTATGTCGCAAGGACTTCCCCCAAACCAACCCTTGATGCTGAGTGTCAAGCAGGGAGGCTATGGGTACCATTTTTAAATAGTCTTTGGTATGACTCTGCCGCGGCTTGAACTCCCAGCCTGCCGAACTCATGGCGGACACTCTACCCACGAGGCCACTGAGAAGGGTTATATGCAGGCAGGGTTTCCCATTAATTATCTAGACTGTGGCGGCCCGCCAGATTTTTTTTTTTTTTTTTTTTTTTTTTTACAATATTTTTTTATATAAAGTTTGCCAATAGGAATGTATTGGCAGTGGTAGTAGTCGTAATAGTAATCCAATATATTTTCTTTTTTCTAAAAAATAAACCAGTTCAACACAGGTAACCACTTTTGCTTAATTTTTTTGATGGCTCAAATGTATGCTGTAGTCTAGTGAGTCCAGTGGTTCCCAAACCTCTCCTCGAGACACCCCAGCCGTTCCATGTATTTGTTAAATTCCACCAGCACACCTTGATTCAACTAATAAAGGGCTAGTTAAGTTGAATCAGGTGTGCTGGTGGTGGAATTTAACAAATACATTGAACGGCTGGGGTGCTTCGAGGAGAGGATTGGGAAGCTCTAGTCGATTTTGTGTGTTGAGCACAAAGTTCATCATAGATCTAGCCTCTTTATTTTGCTCTCAAAGTGCACCAGATTTATGCATTTAACTTTAAAATGTACACACACAAAAAGTTCCGGGGGATGGGTACCGTTCACATTTGAACCGATACGGTACCGGTACCCAACCGTTAGAGCTGCCGCGGTATTGATGTTTTCCTTACCGCACAAATTTGCAAAATATTTCCTACCGCCGCGGTTATTACCGCACGCACACAAAAAATGTAAAAAAAAAGTTTGAATGCATTTTTTTTTTAGTAGTAGTCTACTCTTTATAGCATATAGCCTGCCTCAAGTCTAAATGTCTATCTTTAGAGGATGACTTTGCAGCATGAATATTGTTTGCGATTCGGCAAGCACGCATTAGTTATTGAAAGTGAAACACGGATTCGAAGTTTCCCCTCTGGTCGTGCGCAGTTCACTCGGTGTCGCGGGCAGGGGTGGTTACCCCTAACCCCCCCGACCCTTTCTTATTATTATTACTATAAAGTTACTACTTTATAATAAAGGCATTCGTTTTGTGGCATTAACATTATATAGTTATACGTTCAATAACATCAGCGTATTTACCGGACCATAGCAAGGCAAGCAATACTCTATTCATATCTCAGTTCCTTTCTTTGCTCAGAGCGTGCTGAGTTGTCCCATTCTGCGGTCTGTTAATAAAGTTTTCAATCAGACAAGTGTATAGAACGAAGGGCTTTTATTATAACATTCGTTGCAGACAGTAAAATCATTATGTCTCGTTTAGTACTCCTGAGGAGCGATGGTAGTCCACTCCGGCGGAGAGTTAAAGCTAACGTTATTAGCCGTGTTGTGATGAGCTGACATTCAGGACGTAAAAAACTAATACGCGCTTGCCGATTGGTGGTAACACACTGCATGACGCTACAACGTGTGACGCGTCTCTCTTCTGACCAATCAGTGGTCTGCAATGTTTCACGTGACTTTTCTGGTACCCAATAGGGTCGCTTGGAACCTCGATAGAGGAGTAGGGTATATCTGCAGAGCCGCAAGCCCAACGAGAGGAGGGTAATTTATTATTATTATTATAAAAAACAGCGGTGACGCTGTATTCAGCCTACTCTGCGGTGGCCGTGATGTAACAGCGATACCGCGGTAATCGCGGCAGCTCTACCAACCGTACCTTTTTTCGGTACTTTAGTCTCAAAAAATTTAATCTACCTACCTCAGTTGTGGAAAAAAAATCCAAACTTCAAATAACCACACTTTCGACAGTTTTTTTCGGCTTGCCATTGCCCCGACTGCTTTGTTGTTGAATCAAGTCAAATCCTAGGTAAGCGTATATTGTGCATGTAAACGTTGACATGAAAAGAAAAAAAAAAAAAAAATGTTAAGTGTAAAAAAAATTTTTTTTTAACGGTATCTCACGTTAATCGATACTCGATGTGTTTCGGTAAGTACCTTTAAAAGTACAGAATTCGGTCCCTAGTAGTCAGACACTCTACACACCAGAGCTTTTATTATATATATATATTTATTACATGGCGTTTTCACATTCGCCGAAATGCTTGCTTGTGATTGGTCAACAGCCCCCCGACTGCGGTCATTATTTTTCGATAATGACCGCAGATTTTTCAATAATGACCGCAGAGCGCAGCTGTTCGCAATCAAGCCCACTGACACACACTGTTTCAGTGCTGCCGGCGATGACAGGGGGCGGAGCAACGAGCGGAGCCTGAACACAGCGGAGCCAGAACAGAGGCTGCTGCTCACGATAATAATAATAATCACTTTATTTGGGCTGACAGAGCCACAGAACTGCGATTTGTCAAATGAATTAGGTATATTGTTAGTAAGTTAGCCATGTAATAAGCGGGATAATGTATAGCTTTACTCGGTCATTGTCGCAAAATAATTGACCTTCACTGACGTTTAAAACACCTCGCCGAAGCGGCTCGGTATTTTAAACTCCGTGTCGGTCAATTATTTTGCGACAATGACCTCGTAGCTATACATTATCCCTTACATATTAGGGATGCACCGAAATTTCGGCCACCGAAAGTTTTCGGCCGAAAATGGCCTTTCGGCTTCCGGCCGAAAGAGTTTTTTCACCGAAAATATATCACCGAAACAGAAACAACCTGTAACCTAACGCGTGTTGTTGTGATGATGTTGCGCTGTCGGGAGTCGCGCTGTTTCTATGTAAACTCTGCGCGCAACGCGTCCAATAAATGCGTCTTTAACATGCTTTTATATCCTTATTTACTATATGCCCGTCGCGGTTAATCACTGAGTGATCTAATATGCATATTATTCAGAGCGAGAGGGGGGGGGGGTTGTGTTTCTCACATTGACGCTGTCTGTCTGTCGCGCGTCTACTGTGCCAAAGTCAAAAGAGCGCATTCATCTGGGGACTAGAAAGGTGCGCTCAGTAGAGCACAGATGTCCGCTGCGGCAGCCAGAGAAAAGATGGAATTAAATTAGGGCTGGGCGATATGGCCTAAATATGATATCACGATATTTTCTGACCTTTCGGCGATACACGATACACATCACGATGTTTTTCTTTTTTACCCCAAACGATTCATTATGAGGCTTACCAAGACAGTATTTGAGTTTGCAAGCTAACATTAAAGACAAAATAAAATACCCATGCATTTAGCATTTTTATATTATATATTAGATTTAGATTATTGGATTATTAGATTATAATATATTGCATATATTTAGCAATGAGATATTATATGATTTAGATATGAAATATGATGAATTGAAAATGGGGGACCCTGATGTAAACAAGACAAAAGTATTTCTCTGGTCTGCATCCCCTTAATGTATGTATGTATTGAGCTGTACTGTACCCATTCTGCAATATGTTAATAAAGTTTTAAATCAATCAATCAATCAATAGCATTTTTATGAAACTACTGTATATTTGTATGTCTCTAAATGTTTTGATGAATTGAAAATGGAGGACCCTTATGTAAAAAAGCCGAAAGTCTTTTTCTGGTCTTCATCCTCCTGTACTGTATTGTACCCATTCTGCAATATGTTAATAAAGTTTTCATTCATTCATTCTGACGGACAACAGAATAATTTTGATTGACAGTCGAGTCTGCCAATTACGTCACACCGCTTGCACCCGCCCTGCTGTTCTTAGCACCAATCGGCAAGCGCCATTAGTTTTTGACTTCCTGAATGTCCGGTGTGCTGACATCAACAAAGCTACTTACATTAGCTCCCCGCAACCGACTAGTAGGAGACCAGTGCACCACAGGATGACTAAATGAGCCATAATGATTTTACCTCAACGAATGTTATAATAAAAGCCTTTCCATACATCTGTCTGATTGAAAACTTTATTAACAGACCGCGGAATGGGCATATCTCAACACAGGCTGAGATATGAACGAGTAACGTGTGGACCAGATTGACGCGACACAATCCTATTGGGCAAAACATCACGATATCCACGATACGTTGAAAAAGTGTATTGTTAATGAACTGTACCCGATATTTATATAATATCGTCATATCGCCCAGCCCTAAATTAAATGTACTGTATGCATTCAGAAGTGCTGAATAAATGTTTTATGGACCCATAATAGTGATTATTTAAGTTAAGTTTTGCCATAATCGTATATTTTTCCATAATCATAATGTTCCACAACATTGGTAAAAAAAATTCTATTCTATGAATCATTTTCGGCATTCGGTTTTCGGCCAACTGTTTTCTATTTTCGGTATCGGTTTCGGCCAAGAATTTCCCATTCGGTGCATCCCTAATATATATATATCATTGATTTTATATCATTGAACACGTTTACATCTGGACCCAGATTCAGTACGTTTTAGTTTCAAGTAAATATTTAGAAGCAATGTCATTAAAACACTAGTCACTTATTACCTTTTAATGATTTATGTTTATGTTGAACGTATTTTACCACGGTAAACAACATGATTTGATATGGGTGACATTTAACTGGAATAATGCTGTCGCTTCTACTCGAGTGAACATGTATTAGTACTCTTCCCATCTGTGATGGCAGCCTATTCTCTAATCTCTTTGGGTTTATAGCCAGCCAACACTGACCCCCCCCCCCCCCCCCCCCCAACGAGTCATTAGGCTAGGCTGTGTACTAGAGTACTGTACATACAGGCAGACAGCCTGGCTAAGGTTATGGTGTTTCTACCACCACACACGTTCAGCTCATGGGCACATCAATGCAGGGCCTGCAGCGAACCGACACCAACCAGACTACAAGAAGACAACGTTAGTTCTTGGATTTCATTCTTCAATAGCTTCCTATGTGAATCATATGCTCTATTTGGTTGTCGTCGGGTGACACGTAGGGCTGGGGTTATCTGCCCAAAATATCATATGTGTTTTTATTTTTATGGTATAATACCGGACTACCGGTATTTGAGGGTGTAATTTTACAGTACAATTTACAAAGTGATATGACTATGATTTATTTTGTTATCTTGTGATACAATTGTCATGGTGCCATTTCATAAAAAATGGTCTGTTTTACTTTTAGCTACTGCTGCAAGGAATCTTTTTTGGATGAACTTAAAAATATACAGTGTGTGTGTGTGTAGGGATGGGCACGAGTAATGTTTTCCCAGATCGAGTACTCTCATGAATTACTAGAGTAGTGCTCAAGTAATTGTTTAGGGAAATCTATTTTTAGAACGCATCTTAAAGTGCATGGCAGCAGCAATAACAAGATATTGCACGGAGTCACACACACACACATAGACACGCATACCGATTTTATGTCGCTCCACACAGACATAACCATGCACAGCAATATACCTGATGCTTAATGCGTATTGTCAGTCAAAACAGTCGGTTACCATTTGTAGTATTACATTACTTCCACTTAGTCTGCAGCAGGTCTCTCCGCTCATGGAACGGCATGTTTCTTCCTGCAACAAACCATCCGCCTCGTGGGATTTCAGAGCGAGATTTAAGAGCAAGTTTTTAGTTTCAAGCACTTTTGGTGGACGTATTTGGTAAAAAAAAAAAACACAAGTTCAGTTGAAACGGCAAGTACTCGCCGTTGTCGATTACTCAGGGCAGGCCCATCCCTAGTATGTATTAGGGGGTGACTCCTTGGCTCAGGAGGTAGAGTGGTCGTCTGGTAGCCGGAAGGTTCCCGGTTCGATTCCTGCTGCTCCCGGGCAGTCGGTGTGTTGAAGTGTCCTTGAGCAAGACACTTAACTCCTAACTGCTCCTGATGAGCAGGTTGGCACCTTGCATGGTTGCCTTCGCCATCGGTGTGTGGGTGAATGTGAGGAACAGAATTGTAAAGCGCTTTGGATAAAAGCTCTATATAAAATGCACCATTTAAAATAAAAAAAATATGTATATGTCGTCCACGATGGCATTGGCATAGTAAAAATCCATACCTTTTGTATGCATCTGCCGGCTGTACCTTCCAGCCCTGGTGACCGGTTGTTCTTGTTCACAGGGGTCCCTCTGTGACCTTGATGTGAGGAGCCACCCTAAAGTAACGGGTCATAGACGGGAGGAGAGACTCGGAGAAAACCAGCCGCCACCACGGACCTCTGGACCGGTGTTTTCATTGCGGTGACAGCCCTCCAAAACGCACCGCTATAGCGAAGCAGGTCCCTGCCGAGCCGACAGGACCATGGAGGCCACTGCCAAATATGACTTCAAAGCCACTGCAGACGACGAGCTTAGTTTTAAACGCGGGGAGATCCTCAAGGTAAATGACTTGTACCTCTTGTTTTCTAGTCTGACATCACAATGTATTTATTGATCGCTTATGTTTGTAAAAAGAATTTTTTCTTGTAATTCCTCCATATTTCTCCTGGATCAGAGATTTGTTCAAGGACATATTTTTTTTTTTATCCACTTTTTCTCAGTTTTTTTCTTTTTTTCTCCCATCCCAATTACCCGCTGTGCCAATTCTCCCCTCCCCTGTCTTGAACGTTGCTCACATATGCCCCCCACTGGCCGGTTGTAGGGAGGATGGAAGCCTTGCATCACGTGTCCCCTCCAATACACGAGGAGGCAGCCTGTCACATCTTTTCACCTGCCAGCGCGGACTCTCATTGGCGAGGTGTAACGTGTGGGAGGCTCACACTACCCCCGCCATTTCCTGTCTCTGCTGTGCAGGCATCCCCAACCGACCTGTAGGAGTCGCTGTCCACAACGACCAGATTACCACCCATCGACTTCCACCCGCTAACTCTGCCAATTGAGTTAGTATGACGACTGGCCCAAGCCGGAGGCAACGCAGACAGCCGGAGTCGAACCCGGTGTCTCTTGCGTTGGTGACGAGTGCAATGTCCGCTGCGCCACCCAGCCGCCCGTTCAAGGACATCTTTTTATATAGATGGATACAATACATATTTTAGTTTCAATCGTTCATTTTGGTCATCGCTCACAGGATATTGAGTATATTTTCTGTTTTCATTTCAGTTGTGTCAAGGTACTTTGATGCAATTTGGGCTGTTTCGACTACCAACTGCAAACCAGTGTAGAGTAGATGTGCTGTTTGAGAAGCGTAGGCGGGGTGAGAGGTCAGAGAGCGCTACTCCTACATGGTAGATTCGTTTTTGGACCTCTAGCCTAGCTTAAAACTCCGGAAGAGGTGTTTTTGGCCAACATCTAGGCTTGCTGGTGGGAACTACTCTATATTATTCTACTGAAGAACACCCGCCATAATATCTCTTTTTGAAACTGCTCACAACAAGGTCTCTGGCTCATCTTGAATAACCGTGTCACGATTTCTGTCTTTCTGTCTTCTAAATCTAACCTACCCTGGTGTAACTAACTCTAAATCTAACCTACCCTGGTGTAACTAACTCTAAATCTAACCTACCCTGGTGTAACTAACTCTAAATCTAACCTACCCTGGTACATGGGCTTCCTGCTGCAGTGCAAGCCCAGACCATTTATTGAAATAATGTTCTGAAAATGCCTATTGGCGTCACCTTCAGGAGGCCTCGTCTGAATCCTCTCAACGGAACGGCTTTGAAATTCAAAACCTCCGTGCCAGTTTTCTTTTAATGAAGTTGTTTCATGGAAATGTTTGTCCATCTTTTCGTGGAACACATTTCAAAGGCCTCATCATCACCCCACGCGTTTAGCAGAGAACATTGACGCTTTCCAAACATTCTGTCTCGTCTCTTTTCTTCTTCCTATCCTCAAATGACTCTCCTTGCGGGACACGTTTCTCTTTTCATCTGTATAACAGCAGCACTGTTGCAGTATAATGATAACACGTCTCTCTTTTCATCTGTATAACAGCAGCACTGTTGCAGTATAATGATAACACGTCTCTCTTTTCATCTGTATAACAGCAGCACTGTTGCAGTATAATGATAACACGTCTCTCTTTTCATCTGTATAACAGCAGCACTGTTGCAGTATAATGATAACACGTCTCTCTTTTCATCTGTATAACAGCAGCACTGTTGCAGTATAATGATAACACGTCTCTCTTTTCATCTGTATAACAGCAGCACTGTTGCAGTATAATGATAACACGTCTCTCTTTTCATCTGTATGACAGCAGCACTGTTGCAGTATAATGATAACACGTCTCTCTTTTCATCTGTATAACAGCAGCACTGTTGCAGTATAATGATAACACGTCTCTCTTTTCATCTGTATAACAGCAGCACTGTTGCAGTATAATGATAACACGTCTCTCTTTTCATCTGTATAACAGCAGCACTGTTGCAGTATAATGATAACACGTCTCTCTTTTCATCTGTATAACAGCAGCACTGTTGCAGTATAATGATAACACGTCTCTCTTTTTTTTTTTTTTTTACCTTTATTTTTTAGCGTTTATCGCTTTTCTGGTCAAGCATGACCGACAGATGTAGAGTGAAACGGGAGAGAGAGCAGGGGAAGACATTCGGCAAATGACGGCGAGTCTGGAAATCGAACTCTGAGTCAACCAGGTCCGTGACGCAGCACGGTATTCCGCGACGCAGCGCGGTACATGGTGTGCTACTGGAGCACCCAACACGTCTCTCTTTTCATCTGTATAACAGCAGCACTGTTTAGAGCTGTCCCCAAAGCCTGTTTTTGGGATTCGAACTTCGTCCAGGGTTTTTCGAACGGATGTTCGAACCATAGTTTTTAATCATGCAAAAAACGTGCTAATATTTTTTTTGTAGTTCACTACTGTCGAGTCTTGACTTTAGGCACATAACGCACATTTACGCATATAACATAGCGCATATGCACATATTGCTGCGGTTATTAACCAATTGAATCCGGGAAACACATTTTTGTGTGTATATATGCAGGCTATATAATGCATTATTAGTAGGGGTGGGAATCACCAGAGGCATTATCACGATACTTAAGTGGTCTGCACACGGCGGGCGACCGACGTCGCCTGGCGATGCGATTGTCTGTCGCTCAACAACAATCGCCTGGCCCCCCACACCAGAGCCGATCGTCGCTCTGTCTAGCTGGGGGTGTGGTTACTTGTTTCCCCCCGGAGGGAGATATCAGAGGACGGACCGGATGTTAGGTTAGCGTATTAGCAGGTAGCTGTGTTGTGCTTTACGAGGGAACTAAACCCATATTGAGCTGGAATTAAACCACCTATACGTATACAACCTCTCCTCATTCTTCCTGACATTACTGCATGACTGATCGCTACAATACGTTCATTACCACCAATTGGACAAGTATTGTTATGCAGCTGAGAGAGAATGTTTTTTCACTGAAGACGCTGTTCTGTTCTCAACCATCATTTTCTTTGGACAATAAACCTTATAAACCACATCAGCTGCAGCCTGGACATTAAACTCTGTCAACATCCACAACTTCTTTTGTTACCCGAGTATAAAAACATCTAAGTAGGTGCATTGTGGCGCATTGTTCATTTATTAGTTAATGACAAGCGGCCACTATAGCTTCTCCAACTAACGTTATTTATTAAAATTGTTCCTGTTAATAATAATGAACATAAGTAGCATGGTAATAATACGTAAGTTATTGATCAATGAATGTATTGATAAATTAATGGTGTATAAATGATACACCAGTAGAACTTCATCTGTACTACTTCTACTGTAGAAGTCATGTTATTTCCTCATTGTCCGTGTGCCGTCGCCTAAAAAAATAGGATCGAGGCTATTTTTTGCCAGGCGACAGAAATAGCTGCGCGACAGTCTCTTCAAAATCTCCTGCCGTGTGGGTTCTCTCATTCATAACAATGGAGGCGATACAATTCTATCGGTCGCCTCGCAAAAAAAGTCGGTCGCCTGGCTAAAATCGCCCACCGTGTGCGGAGCCCTTTAGGTCACGATACGATAGTATTGCGATTCAAAATATATTGCCATATGCTGAGTTTTGTGATATTAATATTGCGATATATTGCGATTTGTTACCTTTTTTCAACTGCAAAGTAAAACTTTGTCAACATGTTTTATCCAATAAAATAAAGTTCAGTCTGTTCATCTCACTTCAATAATTTTTATTGCAGCAAATGGTATTTTCTCAAGCAGACAGATGTCAACACTGTAATCTGTGTTGCATGTACCTGTTTGTATTACAGTCATATTCCAACTTAACTGAAAGCACACGCGTGTGTGTGGACTACTGTACTATTACAGGTATTGAAATGAACAATGCAACTTCCTTATACAAAAAAAAAAAAAAGAAAAACGATACTTTGTGTCCTTGTATCGATACAGTATTGCTACGCATCGCGATACTACTACGTATCGATATTGCCCCCCACCACAAATTTTTAACAGCCGTTTCAGGTCTAAATGGGACCTACTTACTGGTCACGGGAGGCTTCAATAACGTTTGGATGGTAATACATTTGTTGAAACAACATCTTTGTTGGCCGACGGCTCCTGCTATCTTAACGTTAGCAAGCTAAACGTGCATAGCTTAATTAACGTGCATAACATACCTGTGTAACGTTAAGTAACTTGTGTTCCGCTGGGAAAGTTCAGCATCACTGTTGTATACACTTGGTTTAATCCAAACGTCCATTTGGAAACGTTGTATTATGAAATAAGACTGAGTGTGAGTCACTCAACTCGCTCTTTTTAGCATGATTGATTCATTTCCTGATAATGTATGACGGTGACCCCTCCTCATCCCGACTAGATTGTGTTGTTGTGTCTGTGTTCACGTGTGACTTTCGAATTATTGTAAACACAACATAGTACTGTGATATTCTGATATATATCACATTATGATATATATTTGTCATGTAAAATAAAAAAAAAAGGGGGAGGTTCGAACTAGGCATGTCCGATATTATCGGCCTACCGATATTATCGGTTGATATTGGCATAAAAAATTATCGGTTTTCAATATATATATTTTTTTACATTTATTTAACTTTTATTTACCCAGGCAAGCAAGTAAGAACAAATTATAATTGTATTTATTGTCAAAGTATGCATAATGTTGTGTTAATTACACGACAAGAGATATGTAATGTTAATTACCTGAAATTATTCCGTTTTTTGGGGGGGAAACCCTGCATATATCGGTATCGGAAATTAAGAGTTCGGACATTATCGGTATATCGGTATTGGTAAAAAAGCCAATATCGAGCATCCCTAGTTCGAACCCATTAATTAAGATTTGAATGCCAACGTAACGAACGCTGGTCAGAACGTTGGCACGTTTGGGCTCAGGCTCAGCCCTGGTACTGTTGCAGTATAATGATGGCTTTCCTTTCACGTTGTGATGGAGATGTCGGGGTGTCCATGGTCACAGGGATGCCGCTGTGTGTTGTTATTGGATACGTATGTCTTTATCTTTCGGAGAGAGGGTTGCTCTCGGTCGCGTTACAGAAAGATGAACTGTGGCTGAGGAGTTACACTCATTACTGCTGTCCTAATTATCCTTACTGCACATTAGACTAGATTAGATTCAAATGTATTGTCATCATACAGGCTATACAGCACAAGTACAGTACAACGAAAATAAGTTTGGCATCTAACCAGAGTGCAAATGTAACGGTAAAGTGCAACAGCAATATACAATGTACAGGTGATTCAACTGGGTACATAATATATAAATTAGTACTACTGAGTAATAGTGCTAATCAGATGTACAGTGTTGTAGTATTATGTACAGTAATACATGTATAAAGACACTATGGTAGTTAGGGCTGCAACGATTAGTCATCGTCGATTATGAAAAATCGTCGACGAGATATTGTTGCGTTGATTAGTCATTAAAAAAATATATTATAATTTTTTTTTTTTTTTTTTTTTTTTTTTGCACTACCTATCTTTGTGAAAGTGGCTTCTCAGCTCTGGTCCAGCCAGCTGAAGACTTCTTAGCTTAACATAACAGACCGACAGTAAGTTTGGGGGAACTAATGGGATAACTGGGGATGTTGTTTGGTCCTGACAAGAGTCTCAAAGCAACTCTGAGGTCATGCGCAATGTCCAATCTGTTCCTCTGCTCTGTCTTCAGCTGGACCAGAGCTGAGAAGCCACTTTCACAAAGATAGGTAGTGGGGGGGGGGGGGGGGGGAATATATATATATATATATATATATATATATATATAATTTTTTATTTATTTTTTATAAATATAATTGTTTTTCGATTAGTCGACTAATCGAAAAAATAATCGACAGATTAGTCGACTACCTAAATAGTCATTAGTTGCAGCCCTAATGGTAGTAAAGTCATATACTGGCCAGCGGTATTACTAGTAAGGGATATATGTACAGATCTAGATATAGTATCTACTCTACAGGTATGCAAAATGGATTATATGCAGGTATACAGACATAATGTGGTTAAATATATATCGCTATATACAGCATTATTGTGCATAGTATCATACAGAGTAGATCAGGGCTAAATTGTTCAGGGGGCCACATTGTCAGAAACCCAAGGGGCCAGGGGCCGGACTGCCACGGCGCCTCCCTGTGCTATGAATATATGTACACTTGACACAACACGCAACCACATTTTCACAACTTTTATTTAACTACATTGCAAAAGTAGTATACTTTTCAAAAAAAGTGCTTCATTTATGTGCCACATCTGCAACATCTCCTGCAAAAAGTGCTTCATTTATGACTGTGCAACAACTGCAACATCTCCTCTTCAACATTTCAATATAAAAATTAAATAAAAAACAAACAAGTGCATGATGTGCATCTGAACATTCTAACATCAACACTTGAACAAAAAAACACATTTATAGTGCAGCTGAGCTTATGAAAAAGTGCTTCATGTATGTGCAACAACAGCAAATCACAGCATCTTATTAGCACTTATTGTCCACTCTTAACTCTCAAACATCAGGGGGGGTGGGGGGCAGACAGGCCTAGCCTACATACACACATCTAATGAGAGAGATTGCACTTATTTGACTTGGCAATGGCAGAGAAAGAGGGTTCATAGGAAGTGAGGGCTACCCGCAAACAGTGATGCAAATGCTCATTTTAGGGGCGACAGTGGCTCGGGAGGTAGAGCAGTCGCCTGGCAATCCGGAGGTTCCCGGTTAGATTCCCACTCCTCCCGGGCAGCGTGTCGATGTGTCCTTGAGCAAGACACACTGGGCGATATAACGATAACGATAAATATCGCGATATATTTTAATAATTGATATCGAATATCGAAATTAAAAAAAACACGTGTCGTTACCAGTGAGAAAGGAACATACGTGTTGTTACCAGTGAGAAAGGAACACGTGTCGTTACCAGTGAGAAAGGAACATACGTGTCGTTACCAGTGAGAAAGGAACATACGTGTTGTTACCAGTGAGAAAGGAACACGTGTCGTTACCAGTGAGAAAGGAACATACGTGTCGTTACCAGTGAGAAAGGAACATACGTGTTGTTACCAGTGAGAAAGGAACACGTGTCGTTACCAGTGAGAACGGAACACGTGTCGTTACCAGTGAGAAAGGAACATACGTGTTGTTACCAGTGAGAAAGGAACACGTGTCGTTACCAGTGAGAAAGGAACATATGTTGTTACCAGTGAGAAAGGAACATACGTGTTGTTACCAGTGAGAAAGGAACACGTGTCGTTACCAGTGAGAAAGGAACACATGTTGTTACCAGTGAGAAAGGAACACGTGTTGTTACCAGTGAGAAAGGAACATGTGTTGTTACCAGTGAGAAAGGAACATGTGTTGTTACCAGTGAGAAAGGAACACATGTTGTTACCAGTGAGAAAGGAACATACGTGTCGTTACCAGTGAGAAAGGAACATACGTGTTGTTACCAGTGAGAAAGGAACATACGTGTTGTTACCAGTGAGAAAGGAACATACGTGTTGTTACCAGTGAGAAAGGAACATACGTGTCGTTACCAGTGAGAAAGGAACATATGTTGTTACCAGTGAGAAAGGAACATACGTGTCGTTACCAGTGAGAAAGGAACATACGTGTCGTTACCAGTGAGAAAGGAACATACGTGTTACCAGTGAGAAAGGAACATACGTGTTGTTACCAGTGAGAAAGGAACATATGTTGTTACCAGTGAGAAAGGAACATACGTGTTGTTACCAGTGAGAAAGGAACATACGTGTTGTTACCAGTGAGAAAGGAACATACGTGTTGTTACCAGTGAGAAAGGAACATACGTGTCGTTACCAGTGAGAAAGGAACATACGTGTTGTTACCAGTGAGAAAGGAACATACGTGTTGTTACCAGTGAGAAAGGAACATACGTGTCGTTACCAGTGAGAAAGGAACACGTGTCGTTAGTTACCAGTGAGAAAGGAACATACGTGTCGTTACCAGTGAGAAAGGAACATACGTGTTGTTAGGCCTAACAAAATTAATAGTTGGTTTCAGGTTGCCGACCGACCCTGCCGATTTAGGTGCGACCCAATATATTTTATGAGTTTTTAGAAAAAATTATAAAAAAAAAAAAAAAAACGTTTTTTTTTTTTTTTTTTTTTTTATAAAGTTTCATAGAAATCTTAGTCAAACATTTAGTATTATGGATATTAAACATGCTGGCAGAGTACATGCATCCATGTTGTTGTGAACATTTTAATTAAATAAAGAAATTCCCTATCCATAGTCGCCGTGGGAAAGAATAAAATAAAAAAATTAAATTAAATAAATTCCCTACCTACCCATGGCCAAACTGACAACCAACCTGAAACCAACTATTAATTTTGTTATGCCTTACCAGTGAGAAAGGAACATACGTGTTGTTACCAGTGAGAAAGGAACATACGTGTCGTTACCAGTGAGAAAGGAACATGTGTTGTAGGGCTGGGCGATATAACGATAACGATAAATATCGCGATATATTTTAATAATCGATATCGAATATCGAAATAAAAAAAAAATCGATTTTTTTTTTTTTTTTTTTTTTTTTTTACCTGCAACAGGGCAGTTTTAAAACCAGAGACAGTGGACAGACTTGTCTTTCTTGCCTGCAACTTAAAGTAATGGCTTTGCTTGTCCAAATGACAATACTGACCAAATTCAGATTTCTTTTTCTCTTGTCCATTTATTTTGTTTGCTTTCTAATTTAAAATACATTTTGAAACCGTCTGTACACAGTAGGCTATGTGTGCTAGCAGAACTAGACTCCAGTCACGAGTCACAGTGCACATGTGCGGTGGTTTGTCCACCAAAAAAGCGCCAAAAGATCGAAAATAAACTAGCAGAGCCAGAACTGTTCAACTCCTCTGGAGCCACAGCCAGCAGAGAAGCCGGTTTACTTTAGCTTTTAAACCAGCTGCAGCCTGAGAACTGGAGTGTGAGGGGATGTAACACTAAAGATGGCGGCAATGACAAAGAATTGCTGCAAAATAAACATACATCTGTTGTTAAAAAAATATATATATATATAATTTCTTTTATACTTATAACAATTCGATAATTATCGATATCGAGAAATAAAATAAAATTATCATATCGTTATCGCGATATGATTTTTTTCCATATCGCCCAGCCCTACCCTAATTGCTCCCGATGAGCAGGTTGGCACCTTGCATGGTCGCCTCCGCCGTCGGTGTGTGAATGTGTGAATTAATGGGTAAAATGTGAGGAACAAATTGTAAAGCGCTTTGGATAAAAGCGCTATATAAAAAAGCAGCCATTTACCATTTACCATTCATTTGTCAAGGAGGCACGGTTGCTTGTTTTAATGGCATTCATGTGAGAGAAACTGGATTCACAGGTGTATGTTGAGCTAAACATTGTTAGCACAGATATTGCCAGCGTTTTTATTTTGGGGAATGTGTTGACATGAATACACTTTATCCAAAATGTTGTGGTGGATTCATTCTCAAGTGCCTGCTTCAGAGCAGATGATGCTTGCATGTCAATTATTTCAAGTTGCAGGAGACCTTCATCAATGTGAAGTGATGCAAGGAACTCCTGTCCTTTTGTGGAAATAGCAGCTACATTGGCAAATTGGTTGCTCACAAAATGCATCAATTCTCTGGGCATGTCAAATTCATCAAATCGACTTGCAAAGTTTTCCCTCAATTTATCAATGAAATCTGTCATTAATTGAGTGACTTTTGGCTCAATTGTGCGTGTGAACGTTGACATAATTTTTTTTTTTTTTTTTTTTTTTTTTATATAATTATCATGTAATCTTTTGCGGGCCGGTCAGAATAATCCCGGGCCGCCAGTTGAATAGCCCTGGAGTAGATGATATTCAGTAATGCAATTCACTCTGATGTATGGAAAGAACATGCTCGAAAAGGAGTAGGAAGAAGTACCCTAACCCTTTTCCACTACTCAATGAGTGTACTAATTTAAAACATAACAAAACAAATGTATATATATATATGCAAAACTAAAAACTAGATTTTATATGTAAAACATGAAGAGAAAAAAAACGAAAAAAAATGTAAACACCCGTGAATGTCAAATCCCTTCCTCATCCCTGTACCTCGACGTGAACATAATTTCTTTATAATTCAGTTTGAATTGTCTCATATTTGGACATTGCTTTAGCACCAGACTCAGACTGCTCTCTGTTTAATGCTCATGCTCATGAGATGTTGTTATTTATCTGTCGATTTAGGAGGATGAAGTGTGTTCAGGTCCGTCGAGCAGAAACGGAGATGGACTCGTCCTCTCTCAGCGTTTCTGAGAAACGTGTTGGTATTTCTCACTGCTTTCAACATTTGTTTTTATGGGTTGATGGATCTTTTCTTGGCTTTTTCTTTTCGTCCGCGGGTTAAGGCTGTTCCGGGAAAGCTCTCAGCCCCTGGCTAACGGCCGTATGAAAGATCTCGGCCCCTGGCTAACGGCGGTGTGAACGCTCTCAGCCCCTGGCTAACGGCGGTATGAAAGATCTCGGCCCCTGGCTAACGGCGGTGTGAACGCTCTCAGCCCCTGGCTAACGGCGGTGTGAACGCTCTCAGCCCCTGGCTAACGGCGGTGTGAACGCTCTCAGCCCCTGGCTAACGGCGGTGTGAAAGCTCTCAGCCCCTGGCTAACGGCGGTGTGAACGCTCTCAGCCCCTGGCTAACGGCGGTGTGAAAGCTCTCAGCCCCTGGCTAACGGCGGTGTGAACGCTCTCAGCCCCTGGCTAACGGCGGTGTGAAAGCTCTCAGCCCCTGGCTAACGGCGGTATGAAAGCTCTCGGCCCCTGGCTAACGGCGGTGTGAACGCTCTCAGCCCCTGGCTAACGGCGGTGTGAAAGCTCTCAGCCCCTGGCTAACGGCGGTGTGAACGCTCTCAGCCCCTGGCTAACGGCGGTGTGAACGCTCTCAGCCCCTGGCTAACGGCGGTGTGAACGCTCTCAGCCCCTGGCTAACGGCGGTGTGAAAGCTCTCGGCCCCTGGCTAACGGCGGTGTGAAAGCGCTCAGCCCCTGGTATGAAATGGCCTTTTGTCATGGGACTCGGTGGAACGCGGCCAGTGGAGCCCCGGTGTCTCTTATTTTGACAATAACAACAGCGTGTTTTCACGGGCAACACTGCTCTGACGTGCAGGTGCAGCAAGCGTTGTGTTAGAGAGAGAGAGAGGGGGAGAGAGGGGGGGAGAGAGAGAGAGAGGGGGGGAGAGAGAGATGAAGAGAGAGAGAGAGAGAGAGAGGGGGGGAGACTGAGAGGTGGGGGGTAGAGAGAGATGGAGAGCGGGAGATAGATAGAGTGAGGGGGAGAGAGAGGTGGGGGGTAGCGAGAGATGGAGGGAGGGGGAGAGAGAGGGGTTTTCACAAGCAACACTGCTCTGACGTGCAGGTGCAGCGAGCACTGTTAGAGGGAGGGGGAGAGAGAGAGAGAGACAGAGAGAGAGGGGTGAGAAAGAGGGGGAGAGAGAGGGAGAGACAGAGAGGGGGGGAGAGACAGAGAGAGGGAGAGAGAGACAGAGAGAGGGAGGGGAAGAGAGAGAGAGAGAGGGAGGGAGGGGAAGAGAGAGGGAGGGGAAGAGAGAGAGAGGGAGAGAGTGGGAGAGAGAGAGGGGTTTTCACAGGCAGCACTGCTCCGACAGGCGCAGCGACACCTCTGAGGCACCTGCCCATGTTATCTGATAATAGATAATTATCGATAAATTGATGAGTGGTCTCAGCCTTGAGGTTGAGACATAATGTCATGTGCGCACTGCTTTTCCCCCACATCAGATCAAGTAGTACAGTCATGATGTGGTCCAGGGCTTCAGAGTCCAGAGTGCATCGCCGTCTGAGCTTGACCGCAACATTTGCTTCATGCTCTCACAGGAAAGCGACACGATACGATTGGGGTTTGAACGCGTCATCGATAGCTGCAGGAGAGCAACAGACATAGAGATAACTCTTTGGAAACAGCATCACATTTATGTCTATACTTTTACAACAACAATAAAAAAAAAACATTCTGTCGAAATCTTTGGCCTTTTCACTCTTTTGGCCGAATGTGTTATTAACCGCTATTTTTGTCTGAATATCTTCGGTGACCGAAATCCGTCCTCCTCCGCTACAGACTCTCTAGTCCAGGGGTGGGCAATTATTTTTCCCGGGGGGCCGAATGAACAACTGAAAATATGTTGGAGGGCCGGGCCAAAATTCCAAACTCAATTATGCATAATATAAATTTTTTTTCTATATAAAAAGCAGTAAATGGCATTGTTTTGACCCCTGGTAAGAGTGTATGTTATTATTTGGCAATTAAAAGGTGAGGTTAGCTTTCAAAAATATCATTTATTCAAATAGAATTTATTTCCAAAATGATAAACAAAATGTGAAACATTAATAACAAAGGGCATGTATGAAAAAGTGCTATACAAATAAAGTTATTATTTTGAGTTTCATATACTATTGAAACAAGGATTTTCTTAGCTTTCTAAAGACATCACATCATCTTATAGCCAAAATAAACAAGACATGTCACTGAACTGTGTAAAGAAAAGTGTCCCAGTAGCCTTTTTTACTTTACATGCCTATATTAAACATTTAATGTTTTCAGAACTGTGCAAAAAAAAGAAAAAAAATATCAAGTGTCCCATTTCACTTGTTATATTTCCACATTTTAGTGTTCTTCAGCTCTTTTTTTTTTTTCATTCAGTGTGATAAATCCAGTCTCTGTTGAGCTTTAACAAGTCCATCAAAGTCTTGTTGCATGTCTGAGGTGGAGATGCGAAGCACAGCTGCCAGATGTTCATCAGTGAGAGAGGATCTGTACCTGGACTTGGTAAACGTCATGACTGAGAATGTCTGTTCACATATAGGTGGATCCTCCTTGAGAGCAGAGTAGAACTCTAGCAGTGATGCTGACTTAAAGTGCTCTTTCAAGTGAATCAGACTGCAGGTCAATGAGTTCAAGCTGAACATCAGTGGGTGCACTATCAACACTGCAGGTAAAGGGAGAGGAAACCAGCTGCATTTCATCCTCAACCTTTTTGAAATCTTGAAAACGCCTTGAAAATTCATCATGCAGTGCTCCCAACATGGATGAGTACCTGTGCCGGTGATCAGCTGATGGTTTGACGTCTTTCAGGGTTTTCATGTGTTTGAGATTGTTGCTGCCTAGTTGCCTTGAAATTAATTGCAACTTTGTCATGAAGGCTTGGCTATGCATTTCATGAGCAAAAATGCCCTTGCCCTGCAGTTGTGTGTTCAGTAGGGATGGGTACCGTTCACATTTGAACCAATATGGTACCGGTACCTGTGAATTGATACCTGTGAATTGATACCGGTACCCAACGGTACCTTTTTTCTGTACTTTTAGTCTCTAAAAATGTAATCTACTCTCAGTTGTGAAAAAATAAATCCAAACTTCAAATAACCACACTTTCCACCGTTTTCGGCTTGCCCCGACTGCTTTGTTGTTGAATCAAGTCAAATCCTAGGTAAGCGTATATATAAGTATAAGCGTGTGAACGTTGACATGAAAAGCGTGTGAACGTTGACATGAAAAGAAAAAAGTAAAAAAAAAAAATAATTATTATCATGTAATCTTTCGCGGGCCGGTCAGAATCATCCCGGCCCGCGGGCCGTACAATGCCCAGGTCTGAGTCTAGTCTCTGGACCAGTCACAAGGTCACGTGGCGGCTGACTCCGCCCTCCTCCGCTACAGACTCTCTAGTCTCTGGACCAGTCACAAGGCCACGTGGTGGCTGACTCCGCCCTCCTCCGCTACAGACTCTCTAGTCTCTGGACCAGTCACAAGGCCACGTGGCGGCTGACTCCGCCCTCCTCCGCTACAGACTCTCTAGTCTCTGGACCAGTCACAAGGCCACGTGGCGGCTGACTCCGCCCTCCTCCGCTACAGACTCTCTAGTCTCTGGACCAGTCACAAGGCCACGTGGCGGCTGACTCCGCCCTCCTCCGCTACAGACTCTCTAGTCTCTGGACCAGTCACAAGGCCACGTGGCGGCTGACTCCGCCCTCCTCCCAGAGTTTAAATTAATCTTGAGTGCATGATGGGTGTCTTGAAAGATAGTCCTCCCTCCCTGATGAACAGTGTCATCTCATCCCCTCTCATCCAGCCGCTAAGTAGGTCATTGCCTACAGACACCACCGCTTGTAATATCTGTCTCGCAGGAATTATAAAAAGCAGGGTTTCTGTGGGCGAGTCGAGAGGCGCCGTCTGTCGTCCTCCCCTCGCTCCGCTGCTCCCGGCCGCGTTGACGGTCAAATTTTCACGAGGGAGGTATTTAAAACACTATTGTTTTGGATTATCTGCGTGGTGGAGGATGTATTTGCATGGGTGTGTTTTTTTAATCTCTCGAGTAGGTTGATTTGGTTGGCGATTTCGGGGGCTTTTGAGGGGGAGAGAGAGAGAGAGTCGGCGCGGGGAACGTTGAGCTAAATGTGAGTCGGTAACATTTGCATACGGGAGGAGAGAAAGCAACTTTCCTTTAATCTTCCACAGGCCAGCGTTCTCACTAGATTAGATTAAGATTAGATTACTCTGGATTTTGAAGAAGTCTTTATTCATTGCACACATTGACAATGTCGTCATGCAGCGACACACGCATGCGATGGGCGGCACACAGATACACACACATGCAATTCTTTCTTTTTTTTTGGGGTCACAGATGAAATGTTCCTCTCTGCGTTTGACCCATCCCGTCGTCCTTCCCCCCCCAAGGGCAGCCGGGAGCAGACATGGGCTGCGGCGTGGGGCCGCGCCCGGGGACCAATCCAAGTGCTCCTGTCCGTCTTCGTCAGGGACGCGACAGCGTTAGCGATCTGTTCTGCATGTTTTTCCATCGGTTTCTCTTATCGGAAGGCGAGGGGAAACCCTTGTGAGCACGGGGAGAACATGCAATCCCTACTTTCCACTCTAGTTTAACTACAGCTCGGTGTAACGGATCAGTCACTTCTAGCACTATGGTAGATTCAGTACCGTCCTCCTCCGCTACAGTCTCTGGACCAGTCACAAGGCCACGTGGCGGCTGACTCCGCCCTCCTCCCAGCTCCCAGCCAATGGCACCGGGAGAGAGCTCTGAGGAGGGAGGGGGGGGGTCAGAGTGAGGGGGCGCGGCGAGTCGTGTGATGACATCGGCCTGCGCCTGCAGTCCAGAGAGGCACTTCAACATCACATATTCCTGCAGTAGTTGCACAAAGCAGGCTTCACCGACGCATGCCGCCCGCCAACGGCTCTTGAGAGAGAGAGACAGAGAGAGAGAGAGGGAGGGGGAAGGAGAGAGGGAGGGAGGGGGAAATAGCGAGGGAGCGGGAGAGAGAGATGGGGGGGGGGGGGTAGAGAGAGAGAGGGGGGGGGGGTAGAGCACGGGGAGAACATGCAAACTCCACACAGAAAGGCCCAGGAGATCCCTCACCTGGGTAACTGGCAACACAGCAACCTGGTCCCCAAGCGGGAATCGAACCCAGGACCTTCTAGCTGTGAGGCAACCGTGTTAACCACTACCCCACCGTGCCGCCCACTAGCCTTCACCTTCACCACATGGCAGAGTTTCACACATTTAAATGGGAATTCCACTAGATTTGAGCATGCAAATGGGTTCAGTCTGTGGTCTTCTACTGTAGCCACCCCCCCCCCCCCCCCATGATGTCATACATTACTTTGCTCCATAGAGATTGAATTGAATTGCATTTTACCAATTATACCATGACAGTATATATATATTTTTTTTTAATTGTGTTTTTGGTAGATTCTTTTCATTTGTTTATTGGACAAGTCCGGCAGAGAGCAAGGGTGGGAGAGAGATATGGGGGAAGACATTTGGCAAAGGTCTACAGTGTGTTACGTGGTGTGCCACCCTGGCGCCCCTCCATGACAGTATTTTTAACTTATTAAAAAAAATATATAATAATTTAACTCAAGACTAACAGCGCTACAGCAGTATTTTACATAATTCAGAAACTGCTTTACAGCAGTACTTTACATAATTCAGATCCTGCTTTACAGCAGTATTTTACATAATTCAGAAACTGCTTTACAGCAGTATTTTACATAATTCAGAAACTGCTTTACAGCAGTACTTTACATAATTCAGATCCTGCTTTACAGCTGTATTTTACATAATTCAGAAACTGCTTTACAAATTACAGCAGTATTTTACATCATTCAGACCCTCCTTTACATTTACATTTAGTAATTTAGCTGACGCTTTTATCCAAATCGACTTACAAGTTCTGTACGACAAGTCATCAGGAAGGGCACAACTCTATCAGCTGAGTAACAATGTTCATCAAAGTGTTGCGTGTTTACGTTATGTAACTTGAGAACCGAGGCACTTGAGTTGGAGTGAGGTGGCGTTCGAATGGCAACAAATCGATCTTTCGAGCGGTAATTTATATGTTCGGGGAAAAATGCGGCCCGAGCCGCTAGACGCTCGCAAAGTGCCGTGATGTGCGCGCAAGTGCAAAGCAGGACGTATACGTGCCACTGCACATTAACCCTTTCACTGCCACACGACAGAAGGTTAACCTTTTACTATCACACAACCGACGGTCGCAGTGAAAGGGTTAACCGTTTTGGTAGTGAGGCAGTGAAAGGGTTAAGAGGTTAAGCTAATATAAAACCATGTTTAGAATTTTTTTGAATTAGTTAAATACATGTTTTTTATTTGGCGAGTAACTTTTCTTTTTTTTGCCACATTTTCTAAGCTCACCCACTTAGAGTCGAGACAAATGTGTTTTAATATGTCTAGGCCTCTACATTTCTATGTTTCATATGCCATGCAATGTTACGAGAATGCAATATGTCACTACTGCGGAAATACACCTTGTGATTGAGGAAACAAATACATTTGTTATTGTTTTGTAAATTGGGTATTTTTTGTTACAATTAATCGATTGATTGATCGCTAACGTTATCATTGTTCGAGTAAGGAACGTGCTTACAATTTGCAACCCTAATTCAGATCAAATTGTATTGTCTATATTTATGTCTTTCTACTATTTCCTTGCCCATACCTGTACCTCCCCCCTCCCCATGCTGATATGACGCCTGAATTTCCCCAAGGGATCAATAAAGGAATATTTGATCTTAATCAATGACCATAGTTTCCCTGTGATTTGTGTACGTTTTGGAGATGTCTGCCATAGAGATGCCTGCCGTTGCTCCCAATACAACAGAGCTGAATGGTATTTATATTTGTAGCATTTGTTCAAAGCACCAATAAAATAAAAAATAAAAAACTCACCAGCAGTGTCTCTTTCCAGAAATCATGACGGGGTTAACTTTAGATAATCCACAGACTGATTGATTGATTGATTTTTATTGTGGATTAGAGATATCGTCCTAGGGATAAAAACATGATAAAATGAAAGCACTTATTTCCATCATGGTCCCTGGTATTAAGAGAGGGTCAACATAAAACATCATCATAAAACATTAAGAGACAATATGCATACAGTATAGAAGATAAAAGAATAATAAATATGCTAAAGGAGGTCTGCTGGCCGTACGAAGTAAGTTTAAATCTAAAAGGGCCTATGTTTGTGTCTTACCTCTAGTTTCATGGCTGTGATTATTTTTGACATATTGGAAGTAATTGTATAGGTAACTTGGCAGTTGGCACATCCCTTTTATAAATCCTATAGATTAGGCATAGTTTTATCATGGATACTCTTTTGTCCACCCTGAGCCACCCTAGGCTGTTGAAGTGGGGCTGGTCTAAATGAGTACGAGTGGGGAGCTGCAGGACTATCCTAACGAGCTTCTTCTGGGCAGATTGAATTTTATTCAATTCTTCATGTAGCTGGGGGCACTGTCATAATAATAATAATAATAATAAATGTATTTTATATAGCGCCTTACATAAGGCATCTCAAAGCGCATACCAGGGCAAGCAAGCATAGTCGAAATCACACTGAACTAACGCCCTTGCAAGTGCTCCAAGAGCTTTCCTGTGCAGGTATTTTAGAATTTCTTGCAAGGAATTTTATTCTGTATTACCTTTTTAGCTTTCCCCCGAGAGTGTGTTGTCTAAAGTACACCCTAGATATATCACTGATTGTGGACAGTTCCGTTACCATTATGGCAGGTGTACTCTGTTAGAAAATAGTTCCCCTCGAAACTATTTGCGATGAGGTCATCGATTTTCAAAGTTCTCCTCAACTAGGGCGTGGAAAAGATTTGTCACTGGAGGGAAGGTTTACACATTATACTGTGGCCAAGTCCTACCAAGAGTGTCCAAGTGTTATGGGGAAGCTGGGGTCGTTTCCAGAGAAACAGGATCTTGAAACCTGCGTCTTCTGGTGTGATGATGAATTACTGTGAATTTGACACGATCAACTGAGTGCGACAGTCTCGAGTCTTAACCCTTTCACTGCCACATGACAGAAGGTTAACCCTTTACTATCACACTAGGATAGTAAAGGATTAACCTTTTGTGAATTGTCGCAGTGAAAGGGTTAACCGTTTTGGTAGTGCGGCAGTGAAAAGGAACACGCCAACTTTTTGGGGAATTAGCTTATTTGCCATCTACCCTGGAGTTAGACAAGCAGATACATACCCTTTTCTTCTCTGTGCATGCATTAGGCTTAGGGAACAGCCGCACTGTTACAGCCTAGCTTAGCGTCATTCACTGGAAGTAGGTGTGCCAGTGTAGCCTAGTTCCCAACAGTCACGAAACACACTCCAAATACAACTCCAAAACATTCCTGTAAACATGTTGTGACCTGTGTATTTACCACGTGGATATTTTCTTTTTGTTGACATTTTCGTTTCCTAGTAAGCAGATATATATACTCTGAACAATTTTTTGCCGAACCACTGCTGCCTGGGCGCAGTGATTTCATCACCTCAAAAGCCCTGTTGCTTTTTGAAAAACAAACTTATCTAACTCCAGGGTAGATGGCAAATAAGCTAATTTCCCAAAAAGTTGGCGTGTTCCTTTAATGCACACATACACACGGCGGGTGACTTGTGAGAGACGGGATGGAACAGGCCTCTCCTAACTGTCTGTCTGTCTGTCTGTCTGTCTGTCTGTCTGTCTCGCTCGCTCACACACTGCCGCCCCACTCTACTGTCTTTAACTATGATACATCACCAGAAAGGATTAAACTCTACTGTCTTTAACTATGATACATCACCAGAAAGGATTAAACTCTACTGTCTTTAACTATGATACATCACCAGAAAGGACTCAACCTCTACCGTCTTTAACTATGATACATCACCAGAAAGGATTAAACTCTGCTGTCTTTAACTATGATACAT
This sequence comes from Notolepis coatsorum, assembly GCF_963971535.1. Classification (NCBI taxonomy): domain Eukaryota; kingdom Metazoa; phylum Chordata; class Actinopteri; order Aulopiformes; family Paralepididae; genus Notolepis; species Notolepis coatsorum. The sequence goes on along the minus strand of NC_140178.1, from coordinate 107,005,291 downwards.
CACCAGAAAGGATTAAACTCTACTGTCTTTAACTATGATACATCACCAGAAAGGATTAAACTCTACTGTCTTTAACTATGATACATCACCAGAAAGGATTAAACTCTACTGTCTTTAACTATGATACATCACCAGAAAGGATTAAACTCTACTGTCTTTAACTATGATACATCACCAGAAAGGACTCAACCTCTACCATCTTTAACTATGATACATCACCAGAAAGGATTAAACTCTGCTGTCTTTAACTATGATACATCACCAGAAAGGATTAAACTCTACTGTCTTTAACTATGATACATCACCAGAAAGGATTAAACTCTACGGTCTTTAACTATGATACATCACCAGAAAGGATTAAACTCTACTGTCTTTAACTATGATACATCACCAGAAAGGATTAAACTCTACTGTCTTTAACTATGATACATCACCAGAAAGGATTAAACTCTACTGTCTTTAACTATGATACATCACCAGAAAGGACTCAACCTCTACTGTCTTTAACTATGATACATCACCAGAAAGGATTAAACTCTACTGTCTTTAACTATGATACATCACCAGAAAGGACTCAACCTCTACCGTCTTTAACTATGATACATCACCAGAAAGGACTCAACCTCTACCGTCTTTAACTATGATACATCACCAGAAAGGATTAAACTCTGCTGTCTTTAACTATGATACATCACCAGAAAGGATTAAACTCTGCTGTCTTTAACTATGATACATCACCAGAAAGGATTAAACTCTACTGTCTTTAACTATGATACATCACCAGAAAGGATTAAACTCTACTGTCTTTAACTATGATACATCACCAGAAAGGATTAAACTCTACTGTCTTTAACTATGATACATCACCAGAAAGGATTAAACTCTACTGTCTTTAACTATGATACATCACCAGAAAGGATTAAACTCTGCTGTCTTTAACTATGATACATCACCAGAAAGGATTAAACTCTACTGTCTTTAACTATGATACATCACCAGAAAGGATTAAACTCTACTGTCTTTAACTATGATACATCACCAGAAAGGATTAAACTCTACTGTCTTTAACTATGATACATCACCAGAAAGGATTAAACTCTACTGTCTTTAACTATGATACATCACCAGAAAGGATTAAACTCTACTGTCTTTAACTATGATACATCACCAGAAAGGATTAAACTCTACTGTCTTTAACTATGATACATCACCAGAAAGGATTAAACTCTACTGTCTTTAACTATGATACATCACCAGAAAGGATTAAACTCTACCGTCTTTAACTATGATACATCACCAGAAAGTAGTAAAGTAAATATTTGGGATGGGACTAGGTTACCCATCTCAACTCTATCTTAAGTACACACAGATCGTGATAGCTTGACTATAATCAGATCTTGACATAGGCCTATTCCCATTAATAACGATACTGTATACTGTGGGATTATATGTATAATTCACTTTCAATGTTAATTTAGTTTATACTGTTGTTCTGTTTAATAGGTTGTTTATAAAACTCCAGTGGTTACTTATCTCCTTGTGGTGTCCTTTATGTGCTGTATATGTATGATAAAGACAGACCACTTTGTGACATTATCCTAGTGGCTGTTCTGTATAGTTTAATAGGAGCCAAGTACTGCTCTTCTAATTTAAGGCTCACAATCACCCCTGACAAGAAATAGTATAGGCATATTATACATTTCCTGAATCCTTATGGTCCTGAGAGTGTTGTAGATTTTGTATTTTGTGTCCCTGTTGCTCCTAGATGACACAAGGCTAAAAGATAGTATATCATTTAGGCGAAAATCGTGTAAAAACATGTGTTGACTGTTCAAAAGAGCTACAGTGACCTCTATATTGGTCAGAAAGATTCACATCTTAGCTTGAATGAAAGATGACATAGTCCCCTTTACAGTGATACCAAAGACAATATTGTGAAACATTGACAGATGCCCTCCATGTGAGTCTAAAGCACACCAGCATCTGAAATGCAATTTCCTGAGGGGGTGGGTATAATTCATGCCTTGATAATTATGATACAGCTGCCTACCACTCAGGAAGGGCTATCATACCAAAATATCATCTACAGACATGGATCTTTAAAAAAAAGTCATATGTAAGTTTCATCACCTTGAGAGTGGTACCGATATCTGGTCTGGCCCATGGACTAATAGTGTATAGCTCTTTTTAAACTGGTTAATGTTTGGTTTGTTTTGCAAATTTAGCAAAACGGGCTTGTTTCACTTCATGTTTTGGTCCCCCTTATTAGGCCCCAGTGGGCCTAGAGACGCCAAATAGAATTCATCCAGTTTCACATGGACATTTCCCGGGGGGCCTTATCTAACTCTTGTAGCGTGTGAAGCCAGTTTTAGTCAGTCTGCTGCTGGCGACTCGGCCCCAGCAGCTGCTGGTGGGAGGCTGCGTGTGAAAAGCCACCCTGGCTGAGACCAAGTATTGTTGTCTGTGCAGCTTTGTGTTTCACCAATCGCCAGTACCGTCTCTCTCGACTGACGATACCACAGCCTGACCCTGTATTTAAAGGGGAACTATCTTATAAATGGCCTTTTTCAGTGTTTAGCATTGTTTCATAGCTATGTGGACTTATATTAATATGATCTATGTCTCTAATTCTCATATTGGCGCATTCTTCCAATTCTCCTCTCACAATATTCACCCTCACTGAACCGAGTCATCTGAAAATGTGCTGATCTGTGATGTCAGAGATGTCTCAGCTGCATAATAATGTGGCTGGGTAGCATCAGGCCCCGCAGTGGTTTAGGTGCCCAGGCTCAAAACGGCTTAAGATCTTGAGGTAGAAAAATGCTTTTTTTGAGTACTTCATTAGAAATACAAAACAATGAATTAAAAAAAGAATAAAATTACAGAGGTGTTCCATAGACTCACAGGAATTGTCTAAAAGTGCCCAAATAGTGAAAGGAATAGTAAAATGGTTCCCCTTTAAGGCTTTACTCATTCAAAGCTCCTGGTGAATGATAAATGGTGCATTTATATAGTTCTTCTATCCAAAGCGCTTTACAATTTTGTTCCTCACATTCACTCACACATTCACACACTGACAGCAGACCATGCAAGGTGCCGACCTGCTCATTGGGAGCAGTTAGGGCGGGGTTAACGGTGTCTTGCTCAAGGGCGCTTCGACACGCCGCTCGGGGAGGAGCGGGAATCGAACCGGGAACCTCCGGATTACCAGACGACTGCTTTACCTCCCCGTCACCCCGGTCCAGGAGAGTGATGGTGGTGACTGTGACTAATAAGTCCTGACCTCTGTATACAGTATAGCCCTGAAAAATACATGTTGTTCTTCTGCTGTGAAACAGACGCAGGCCTGGCTTCGTCCCGGGTCATGCAGAGCCACAGCTGATGCCACGTGGCAATTTCCCTCTTTTTAAAAAGAGCCTTTACATCAGCAGTTATCTGAAGCTCGGCCGCTGAGGGGATGCTGGGGGTTGGTCTGGTGTTCAGGACTCGACTTGGACTTGAGCATTGACTGCATTCGGACTCGGAAGGTGCAGACCAGGTTATTTTTATTTTTGTAATAGGCCCTAACAGGGCTCTACGCTAACCTTGTGTGCTCCTAAATGAAAAAATTTAGGAGCACACAAAGACATTTTCAAGTAACAGAGTTTATTAACAAACTATTTATTACATGCATATTATTACATGCATACTAAGGGACAGACATCTGTGCAATAGCACATACTGTACCACCAATGAGGTTTTCAGGCTCTATCTGGGGACCGCTCAGCAGCGCCCCCCACCCAACAGCTGAATTGCCAATGGCTGAATTGGAGTACTGCACTGTGCCGGCACTGCTGGTGTGCAGCTCCGGCTCTGCAGCTGCATGCAGTCGCAAATCTAGCAGCAAGCTCCCGCTGACAACATTATTATACCTGCTTGGTGAAGCAACGATGAAACAAATGTAATGATTGTTTCGTTCATCGCATAGGCTATTTAATTTTAGCCTATTTTAATACAATTCAAATAATCAAATTGTGCTTAGAGGGAATTATTTTCACCGGACATTATGACCGGAGAGATTAAATATGTCGGACTTCAACAGATTTTGCCGGTCAAATACCGGTAATTACCGGCTAACGGAAACGCTGAGTGCAGGTCATTACCTCTAATAATGTCCCAAACTGTGTTGACTGAAAAGCAAGCCTAGTCAGTATGGGTGTAAAGGTACACGTATCCGTACCGAAACATTTCAGTACTGGACCTTAGGTTCAGTATGGCTGTGGACCGAACGAATACAACGGTACGTTAACCACTAACGACCGCACATGCAGAACTTTTTTTTTTGCGTGCAGAATTTTCTTCAAAACTCCAAGTTCACCCATTCCCAAAATATAATTTGCAGAAAGGGCCGGGTGTTCGTTCAACCTACACGCAACACTGAGAGATTACCTGTAATTATTATTATTATTATAATTAAATTTTTTACAAGTCGATTATTAATTTCAATATAGAATATTCGTTGAAAGCCCTACAAGTACAATTAGTTACTGCACACTACATCACCCCTGAGTGGAACATGGAAAGCCAAACATTCCCCCACTGTACCGAACCGTGACTTCAAAACCGAGGTACGTACCGAACCGTGGTTTTTGTGTACCGCTACACCCCTACTAGTCAGTCACTAGGGGGGAGTATTGTGTAGGGGTGTGGACATTTTCCATTTCTAAGATGCATCGTGATGCGGACGTGGTTGTACAGCTCTGGCCTAGCGAGCTAGCTACCACTGCTCTGTGTGTCGTACAGCTCCTGAGCTAGCGAGCTAGCTACCACTGCTCTGTGTGTCGTACAGCTCTTGAGCCAGCGAGCTAGCTACCACTGCTCTGTGTGTCGTACAGCTCTTGAGCCAGCGAGCTAGCTACCACTGCTCTGTGTGTCGTACAGCTCTTGAGCCAGCGAGCTAGCTACCACTGCTCTGTGTGTCGTACAGCTCTTGAGCTAGCGAGCTAGCTACCACTGCTCTGTGTGTCGTACAGCTCTTGAGCCAGCGAGCTAGCTACCACTGCTCTGTGTGTCGTACAGCTCTTGAGCCAGCGAGCTAGCTACCACTGCTCTGTGTGTCGTACAGCTCTTGAGCTAGCGAGCTAGCTACCACTGCTCTGTGTGTCGTACAGCTCTTGAGCTAGCGAGCTAGCTACCACTGCTCTGTGTGTCGTACAGCTCTTGAGTTAGCGAGCTAGCTACCACTGCTCTGTCGTACAGCTCTTGAGCCAGCGAGCTAGCTACCACTGCTCTGTGTGTCGTACAGCTCTTGAGCTAGCTACCACTGCTCTGTGTGTCGTACAGCTCTTGAGCTAGCGAGCTAGCTACCACTGCTCTGTGTGTCGGTTAGTGATGCACCGATCCGACTTTTTCAGTCCCGATACCGATACCTGGGTTTGGGTATCGGCCGATACCGATCCGATACCCATTGTCCAAAATGTTCCCCCAAAAAAGTAAAAAAAAATATATATACACTTTTTTTTTTATATTCAAATATATTTTGTTTTTAAGAATTGTAAAGGATCACAAGTGTGTTTTTGATTTGTTGTAAACAAAGACAGAAAATAAACTTCATTCATTCAATTAATAAACTGTATGCCTCACTGTCACTGTGTGGCAGAGACTGGGATCATTCTTTTGTGCAAGGCAACATCAGGCTTGACTTAAAACATTACTTTCCTAACTTAGTGAAACTAAATGTTAACAAATTAACACATAGATATAAATGTACTAAATGGTTATCTTATTTTATTTATATATATATAAAAAAAAATCGGATATATATATATATATTTTTTTTTTACCGATATCCGATCCAGCTATTTTACTGATATCGGCGGCCGATACCGATATCGGATCGGTGCATCCCTAGTGTCGGTACAGCTCTTGAGCCAGCGAGCTAGCTACCACTGCTCTGACGCACACAGCTGATGGACCTGAACCAGCCTCCTCTCATGTGCAGCTCTGAGTCATTCAGCAACATGTTGCCCTCTCATTTACCAGTACACACACACAGCCAAGTGGAGCGTCACATTTTGACAGAAACAACGGCTCCAACTCTTCAGAACGTCGTCTTCTCCACTGTGAAAGCGTTAACCTGTCTCCTTCACAAACGGTCTGTTTCTAGTGCTGTCAATTAAGACTGTGTTAGTCAATAAGCAGACGTTTAAGGGAGAAAGGGAGTGGGGATTTCCCAAACTAAATTAGTTATTTCCTGAAGAGTGATAAGCGCGTATCTAGCGAACGCGTTATTGTCCTTCCGCATGTGGAGAACTCGTAAATGTGCTGATTTTCCTGATGAAATCAACTAATTGATTAGCGGACGGATTAAGCCGCTTGACCATTAGTCCTCAAAGACATGCCTTTATTCTCTAGATGTTTCCTCAAGGAAGGCACACAGCTGGATGCCCTTTGATGTTTTTACCCATGAGTACTATTAGCAAATGATTGCTTTTGTGTGTGTGTGTGTGTTTATACTTTTGTATTACAAACTGCATGGCTGCTTATCAGTGAACGGCACACAGACAGAGGAGAGTTGTTGCGACTACCTTCCTGTTTTTATCTCAACAGCCAGTTTGAAGCGGTCAGTGGAACGGTCTTAACTTGCTATGTGTTGTGTGTAATGCTGACTGGTTTGTGTATCATGTGATTTCCCGTCATGCGTGAAGGGGGGGAGGGGGTGCCGGTTTTGGTTGTCGTGTTCCTAAGACTTCTTCTTTGGTCAATCTGATTGTAATTTGAATAAAGATTATGTTTCTTTGTAGTCAACCTGTTGTAATTAAGGGATTATGGGTAGTTATTTTCGTGGAACATGTGAGATCTGTGGCCTTAAATAGCAATGTCTCAGGCGGTCAGGTGGCGTAGCGGAGATTGCGCTCGTCACCAATGCAAGAGGCTGCGGTCTCGACTCCCGGAGTCAGCATTGCCTTGGCTTGGGCTGATCGTCATACTAACTCGTTTGGCTGGGTTAGGGGGAGGGAAGCCGGTGGGTGGTAATCTGGTCGTTGTAAACAGCGACTCCTACAGGTCGGTCAGGGCGCCTGCACAGCGAGGAAGGGAGATGGTGAGGGTAGTGTGAGCCTCCCACACGTTACACCTCACCAATGAGAGTCCGCGCTGGCAGGTGAAAAGAAGTGGCTGGCTGACTCCGCATGTATCGGAGGGGACATGTGATAGTATCTATCAACACTCCCTAGACCGACCAGTGGGGGGCACATGCGAGCAACGACCAGGAAGGGGAGGGGGGAATTGGCACGACTAAATTGGGATGGGCGAAAAAGTGAAAAAAAAGACATTATGCATACTTTTGACAATAAATAAAATAAGAGTTTGTTCTTACTTGCTTGCCTGGGTAAATAAAGGTTAAATAAATGTAAAAATAATAATAATAATTTAAAAACCGATAGCGATAATTTCCGATATTACATTTTAATGCCAATATCGGCCGATAATATCGGCAATCCCTACTGCACACAGACATCCACATTGTTGACATGTCAGTGGTCTCCAAGCAAAAACACAAGCCCTCGCTATGAGCCGTGCAGCCAGATGGGTCCCAACATACATCACACATGTACACGTGCCAGCGACAGTGGCAGCGTGTCGAACTGTCCTTGAGCAAGACACTTAACCTCTAACTGCTCCCTGTGAGCAGGTTGGCACCTCGCATGGTGGTCTCCGCCGTCGGTGTGTGAACGTGTGAGTGACCGGGTGAATGTGAGGAACAGCATTTTGGTTAATAGAGTTGTATAAATGCACTCTTCCCCCCCCCCCCCCTCTCTGTCTCTCTCTCTCTCTCGCTCCTCTGCCTCTGGTCTGTCTCTCTTTCTCTCATCTGCCTCTCTCTCTCTCTCTCCTCTGCCTCTCTCTCTCTCTCTCTCACTCTGTCTCTCTCTTTCTCCTCTGCCTCTGTCTCTCTCTCTCTCTCCTCTGCCTCGCTCTCTCTGTCTCTCTCTCTCTTTCTCTCTCTCTAGTAATTGTCATTCATAATGACGTTGTGTTCATGGCCTTGCCTTAGCTAACCCGGCAGGCCTTGCGGGGCCATGGTGTTCAGAGTCACTTCTGTAAATGTGTTATATCGCCGTGTCCCTTTTCTGTCATAAAGAACACGAGGCTATTTCTGCCCAGTCTGAGCCGTGTTGTTGGACCGGCGCTGGGGGGAAATTGTCTGCAGGCATACGTTGACCTTAATTGCCTCCTATCCCGTGTAATTTCCTTCCATCCCTTGTCGCCCCATAGGTTATCATCAGTCTAGCCAAGCTGTCCCAGAGTAGGCCAGCAAGTTCTCGCTCTGCCCCAGTTTCCGTCTCCTCATACGGGCAGTTTCAGAAGCTGAGGAGCAGGCGCTGCGTGGAGGCTGGAGTGCGGAGTCTGGCCATTGCCCTGAGCACTTGCTCTCATTTCCCGCTTAAATAAATAAAGATTAACAGCCCGACTGGCTGGCAAATTTAGCTCCCGTCAACAGATCTTTAAACCCCGCCCCCCCCCCCCCCCCCCCCCCCCCACACATACACTGTTGGCTCTATAACTCCAAGCAGGTGTTGCACCAACTCCAAGTCATCGCCAGTCATTTGGCATCAGTCAGTGTGAGATGGAATCAATATTATGATGCCATAATGTAACGGTTCACTAAGTGATGGCTTATTTACTTTGTCCCCTGTGTACTTAGGTAATCGTGGAGTTGAACGCTATCTATCGGTCTCTCCTTCCAGCTTGAAGCAGGCTGAGTGAGTGGAGCACAGAGGCACTGATGTGTCCTCAGTCCTGTTTCCATTCCAAGTGTTTTCTGAGCGCATTTTGAAGTTTCTCATTTAGAAAAGCTGGATGGAAACGGCAAAATTCCATAAAATGTCCTTAGTTTTGCCCAAATGTTTTCACGCTCACTTGAGGTGGATTTTTTTGGAAATGTGGTATGTATGTGGTAAATAGGCAACGGAAATCACGAATAAATAATGTCTTATAGGATGAAGAGAATAAGAAGAAGTCTTTATTTGTAGCACACATTGCTAGAAGAAGAAGTATTTATTTGTAGCACACATTGCTAGAAGAAGTCTTTATTTGTAGCACACATTGCTAGAAGAAGTCTTTATTTGTAGCACACATTGCTAGAAGAAGTCTTTATTTGTAGCACACATTGCTAGAAGAAGTCTTTATTTGTAGCACACATTGCTAAAAGAAGAAGTCTTTATTTGTAGCACACATTGCTAAAAGAAGAAGTCTTTATTTGTAGCACACATTGCTAGAAGAAGTCTTTATTTGTAGCACACATTGCTAAAAGAAGAAGTCTTTATTTGTAGCACACATTGCTAGAAGAAGTCTTTATTTGTAGCACACATTGCTAAAAGAAGAAGTCTTTATTTGTAGCACACATTGCTAAAAGAAGAAGTCTTTATTTGTAGCACACATTGCTAGAAGAAGTCTTTATTTGTAGCACACATTGCTAAAAGAAGTCTTTATTTGTAGCACACATTGCTAAAAGAAGAAGTCTTTATTTGTAGCACACATTGCTAGAAGAAGTCTTTATTTGTAGCACACATTGCTAGAAGAAGTCTTTATTTGTAGCACACATTGCTAAAAGAAGAAGTCTTTATTTGTAGCACACATTGCTAGAAGAAGTCTTTATTTGTAGCACACATTGCTAGAAGAAGTCTTTATTTGTAGCACACATTGCTAAAAGAAGAAGTCTTTATTTGTAGCACACATTGCTAGAAGAAGAAGTCTTTATTTGTAGCACACATTGCTAGAAGAAGAAGTCTTTATTTGTAGCACACATTGCTACATTGTCAGGCAACGAACACACACGTGTGAGATGGGCGACACACACATAGGAACACACACAAATGCTTTTTTTTGGGGTGTCGCCAATGAAATGTCCTCTGTGCACTAGTGTTGTCACGATACTGGAATTTCGAACTTCGATACGATACCTTGAAAAGTATCGATATTCGATACCATTTTTGATACCACAGGGAAAAAGGTTCAATCTTAAAATGTAAAAAAATATATATATATTATTATTTTTTTTAATACATTTTGCTTTTGTTGCTGGTTGATTCTCCTCAGCTTCTCTCTGGTACTATAAGAGAAGATAAATATAACACTTTTAAAACCCTTTGTTTATCTTTAGATCACACATTTAAAAATAACTTCATCTCACTTCAATAATTTTTATTGCAGAACATGGTATTTTCTCAAGCAGATGTAAACATTGTAATCTGTGTTGCATGTACCTGACAAACTGAACTGTATTACAGTCATATTCCAACTTAACTGAATGCACATGTGTGTGTGTGTGTGTGTGTGGACTACTGTACTATTACAGGTATTGAAATGAACAATGCAACTTCCTTATACAAAAAATAAAATAAAATTTTTGTATGAATAATTAAATATCGATATTTCGGGAAATGAGTATTGAAACCGTTTTAAATATTCAGAATCGATATGTATCGATTTTTCGATATTTTTGACAACACTACACTTGACCCATCTCGTCGTCCTTCCCCCCCGAGGGCAGCTGGGAGCAGACGGGGGCTGCATGGGGACCGGCGGAGACCACCATGCGAGGTGCCGACCTGCTCACAGGGAGCAGTTAGAGGGTTAAGTGTCTTGCTCAAGGACACTTCGACGCGCTGCTGGGAGGAGCCGGAATCGAACCGGGATCCTTTTACGATTACCAGGCAACTGCTCTACCTCCTGATCCACTGTCGCCCCTTTAGGTGATACCTTTAGGTAGCCTGATGATATGAACATCATGACTTCACCTCTGTTACAATCGCTGGTTGGTTCGTGCATCAGAACATTGGCCTGTGCTTCTCTGTCTTCATCTGCTTCACAAAGCAAGAGATATTAGATAATATTCAAATGTATTGTTATACAACGAGTACAACGAGAAGATTTCATCACGTAAATATGGTCTTTTATATGAGCCGACATGAATGAACCTGCACAATACTAGTCAGTTCTAGACAACCCAAGCTTCATTTTCTGAATGGATGCGTTTTTTTTTTTTTACTTTTTCTCTTTTTTTACATAGAATATAAAACCAAAACATGACGGCACAAAGAAGACAGTAAGCTAATTTCCCAAAATATTGGCGTGTTCCTTTAACGGTTTGCCAAAAACTAGTTTCACACGAATGCAACACAATGCACAATAGCTTACACAATCTTGTTATTTGCTGCAAAACGAAATACTTTGCGTACATGCTATCATACAAAGTTATATGGCTTATTTGCAGGTGTATAAGTAGGTATATAGAAGGATTATGTCATCGTGGAGAATCAGAGTTCAGGGAGATGACGGCTGAGGGAAAGAAGCTGTTCCTGAGTCTGCTTGACTTGGAGCGGAGGTTCCTGTAGCGCCTCCCAGAGGGGAGGAGGGCGAACAGTCCACTGTTGGGGTGAGAGGTGTCTTGACAACGCCGCACGCTTTCCTCAGACACCGCTTGTGGCGGATAGACTCAAACCCAGGGAGTGACGTACCGGTGACGTGTCGGACACCACCCTCTGAGGCAGCGCCGGGTGTCTTACCCTCTGAAGTGCATTACCTTGTGACAGGATCTGGAGGAGGAGACCAAATCCAGTAAATCTATAAGTATATTAAAGAGGAAGTTCAAAAAGATGGTGTTTGCAAAGTATACCAGGGAGGAAGTCCAACTTATTGTATGAGAATGATTTGAGGGGAAGGGTGACATGAGAGTATAGTCTTCTAGTGTGTGTGTGTGTGTGTGTGTGTGTGTGTGTGTGTGTGTGTGTGTGTGTGTGTGTGTGTGTGTGTGTGTGTGTGTGTGTGTGTGTGTGTGTGTGTGTGTGTGTGTGTGTGTGTGTGTGTGTGTGTGTGTGTGTGTGTGTGTGTGTGTGTGTGTGTGTGTCTTGTTGAAGTATTTGCAAATTGTATTGTATCATAATGTTGTGTATTGGAAATCGTGTCGTTTTGTACTTGCTGAAGTATATATAATCTTGCAATTAGTTATTTGATGGGGGATGGAAACGGATAAGCTTTGCTTCTTCCATCTCCTTCTCAAACAGTGTACAGTTGTTGTTTTGGGGGGGGGGGGGGTTCCTCTCTTCCCCTCTGAAGTGCCTGGTCGCTGAGGCAGGGGGGGGGGGGTGCTGGGTGTCTTCCCCTCTGAAGTG